>NW_026861980.1:0-194108 GCF_026571515.1 Ruditapes philippinarum | reverse complement strand
TTTAAAGTCTCAGGCTCTAATTGGGTGACAACCCTTTAAAAATTCATTACAAAACCGTTTTGACTTTACCTATTATTTCTTTTTCTTATATTTGAGCCGTGTCACGACAAAACCAACATAATGGGTTTGCGATCAGCATGGATCCAGACCAGCCTGCGCGTCCGCGCTGTCTGATCAGGATCCATGCTGTTCGCTATAAGTTTCTCTACTTGTAAAAGAGTTGGTAAGCGAACAGCATGGATTCTGATCAGACTGCTCATTTCTATTTTTTTTTCAATAGATCAAAGTCATGACAAGTATCATAAAACAGATTCTATTTCAATGAAGAACAATTGATGCAAATATTCTATAAATAAGACAAATAAAACAAAAGAGAAAGTTCTATATTTTATTATATTTATTTTACACATAAGTCACTGGCAAAAATAAAGCATACAGCATAAAGTAATATGAAATTAAATGTCCCTCTCCCACAAATTTTGCGATCAATTCCATCAATACTTCCTTTAACCTACTTTTTTGTGTCAAAAATACATGCTATTGGTACAAACAGATATACCTTTAAGCTGGGGTGATTTAAATCATAAGTCTAACCATCCCCCTTACAATTTTCCACTATCTTGTTGAATTTAATATACAATAATTTATCTCATTGACTTATTACCCTACATCCCTACATATCCATGAAAATTACACCCGAGATTCTGAATTTACATAATTGTAAGGAAAGAATTTGATATTATTATATAGAAGTTAAAAACCTTAAGTTACATACTTTTGAAATCAAAAATCATGTTATGCACAAGTCATCTATAAGTCACACACTTTGGGAATGGAGAGATAGATTGGAAGGAGGGACAGTGGATAAAAAACACCCCAGTCTATGGGATTGTTTTGTTTTGGTGCAAAAATACCAGGTCTTATGTTCAGCATGCTGTGAAGGAACAAATAGCCAAAATTTTAACATCTGACTTTGTTCCACTTGCGATGGCACCTGTGCCCTCTACCTGCGAGGGCACTTACCAGCAGTTTAATTATCTAAAAGTTAATGCCTATGTTATCCTAAGGCATCACGAGGGAGCTGTAATTGACAGGTGTATTATATGTAAATATATCTTCATATTTCTGTCCCTGTTTCAAGATCATATTTAAACAATACAGCAATATAAAACAAATCAAGACATTCAATGAGGCCCTAAGTCGCTAACTTGAGTCCCAATGATTCAGTTTATTTAATAGTTGCCTAGATATATTTGAAATTAGGCCATTCTTTAGAATATCAACATTTTAATTTAAATCAAATAATAAAAGTGGAAACCAATGCTGCCACTAGAGACCTCATTTTAATTAAAATGGGAGGGGACCAAATACATGAAATAATGTGAATGAACTTATTTTGTGTCAGATACAAGCAACGCATCTACATTTCAAACATCTAACATGAGGTTAAATCTATGAATGCTTTTATATATAATAAACATGCCTATTTTAGCCTTGAAGAGGTCATACCTTTGAGGTCATTTCAAGATAGACACTAATATTCACAGCTGATCAATGTTTTGTATAACTTACGTTGAAATTCAATCATAAACAAAACAATTACTGCACTGGCAAGCAGTATATGCTTGTTGTGTAGTTTTGTATTTATTTTAAGGGATAATATCTCTAAATTACCAGAAGAAATGAGAACAATTCCCAGAAAGAAACCCAAAGATAATAATGAAACTAGTTTTGAGCAAATTTGGTTCAAATCAAACCAAAGGTACAACTGCTTACATGCAGACAAGGCAAGATATAATATGTATGTCTGTTTGATTGATTCCAACTTAATAATGCATTAAAAAACAAGGTACAGATGCCTACTTGAGTAACAAGTTTAGTGCAAGTTAATTCTAAATCATATCAAAAATCAAACTGCTATTGTGCAAACAAAAAACAACAACAAAAAACCTACAATAAGAATGACTTATTGTATTCCGAGAAACTGTTCACTTATAAAATATGTACAATTTTCTAACTGCTTATGTTACTAATTGCTGAATCATAGAAAAACTTTGACAAATAAAAGTACATAAAATTCAGTGTATGCAAACTACAAATGATTTGTTCATACAATTTTAATTTAATCTATATTCAAATTGCAAGATTTTTTTCCCCATTATTATCAGGTATCAATTACTTCACTAATGACAGCTTCAAATGTTTGCAGATTTGTGTACATTACTACATTTATGTAACTTTTTTTCATAGCTATAAGAAATCACAGGAATATACATAAATATACTGTAAAAAACATATAGTTTAAAAAGCAGGAAATAATTTCTAGGAATACACAATACTTACGGTTTAGGTAAGCTATTATAACAAAACTTCTCTGCATCATTTGAGTTAATACTAATTTATTTTAGTTTGCTATAAGCTTGTTGAAACACTCTTGATTACGTTCCTAGAACCAACCAGTACTAAGCAATGAGTGTTAAGTTTCATGCTCACGGAAATAACAGCTTGCCCCTGACAGAGTTTGAACCCACGTGGCCAGCAATCCTTAGATTACTAGTCTGACTTGGCCCTGCTGCCACTGCATCATTTTTTATTTCAGTTTTTCACATACAAATTCAAAGCTTTAAAAGCTTTTTATGTTGGTTTAAACATATTTATTTAAGCTTGATTGCAAAACAAGTTCTTGCAACTTATATTAATCACTTTCGAGTCTGCTTCCTGGAACCAACCAGTACTGTTGATAAATGAAGAAACATGGTCGTGACCTGATTAGGGCTCGAACCCATGATCCCTGGGTTGAGAGCCAGACACCTCAACCACTATGCCACCACTCCCCGTATGTTAACCTCTAATCTCAAATATTTATCTTTTCAGATCTTTACTGCCTATAAAGATAACTCTGTAAATAATTTTGTAAATCTAATGCATACCAAAACCTTAACTCGTAAGCATTTTGATTTTTCTCCCAAACTGTGGAGTGCAAATTTCTTGACCTTTAAGCAAATTAGAAAACAACAAATATATAAACAACTTAACAAGAAACATTTCTGCAGCTATCACACTTGATTCACTGACATTAATGTTCATAAACAACCAACACTCTTCACATGAGGGCATAGAAATGTGCCGCGCCATGACAAAACCAACCTTATGCGTTTGCAACCAGCATGGATCCAGACCAGCCTGCAAATCTGCGCAGTCTGATCAGGATCCATCCTGTTCGCTTACAAACCCTATTACAAGAAAGGAAACTGATAGCAAACAGCATGGATCCTAATCAGACTGCACGGATGGGCAGGCTGGTGTGGATCCATGCTGGTTGCAAACGCATAACGTTGGTTTTGTCGTGGCGCGGCTCAAATGTGAAAAAAAAATCACAAATTAAATATATAGGTACAAAATGTATATCTTAAAATGCATAAAAATATATACAAATATTTTAATAATTCTTAAATACATCTCATTGCACTTTATAAATATTTACAAAAGTCAATAACAAACAAATTAAATAAAACAATCAAGACATTGTTGCACTTTTCACCTTCATGTGAATAACATTAAGGTTATACACACTAGATATTAAATAATTTTTTTCACTTAAGTGGTAATTTCAATATACCTTTTAAGCACCATGTCTCCAAATTCATGCAAACTTTCTTGAAAACTTTGTAAAAAAAAGGATTTAAAATTTAAAACAATTTACATATTTTGTAAAGTGAATAAAGATTTCAATCTACACAAAATGCAAATTAATCCACATAAATTACCAAAAAGAGGTCTAAATATGCAAAATTAGCCTTATGGTAATAAAGTTAGACATTTATCACATATAACACATTTATTATTACTTGAATCTTGAATCTTTACTTTAAAAATTTCTTAAAGTTCGAGTACATTTATCTCAATTTTATTTATTTATTTTTTTTTTCATTTTGACTTATCTGGAGGTACTTTTAAAGGGACTTTTGACATGATGGGACTGGAATTTTTAAGATTTGTTTTAAGATTAATGTTCCATTTGATGTATTTCTATACACACAATTTGTGTGCACAATTTTATATCATACACTCACCCCGATTTTCAAGAATCATTTCAAAATTAAAAAAGCGTTTCTATGCTTACCTCTCAAATATGGCTTAGAATATCACAAAAATAGTATTTGCAATTTATTTCAGGGAATACTTCTTAATTATCTTTTGCAATTCTTTCTGTTTTATGTATCAAAGCTGAGCTATGTAAAAAACACAAATTTTATGCTTTTCGTCCTTTGAATCTCAGTGGAGTTCCTATAATTTAAATATATTTATTATCTATTTACTAAAGAATATGCTACAATCTTTTCCTCAACATGATCACTATACAAACTATTCGGGGGCTAACCAGTACTGTTGTCAGAAAAGGGACCATGCCTGGACCCTTAAAGGGGCTTGCACTTGTCAATGCCTTGGTAGAGTGGGTAATAACTTAAGCACTAGGTCATCACACTTATTCATCTCTTTGTATAATTAACTTTTACACAGTGGTCAAATATTAAAAAAAAAATTAACAAAATAATTGCAATTAATTTCATAAAAGATGTGCATGGTAACAATATAATGGTTGATTTGTAACATGATTTATGATAAGAAATATAATCTGTAATGTTTAAAATTTTGTATTTTATGACAATTTTGTATTTTTGATGACTTGTAACATAATGTATTTATATGGAATATGATATACTGTATTCATCGTCGATTTGTAAAAGGGTTAATCTGTAACATGTTTCATCTGTAACATAACTTGTGATCTGTACAAAAATCTATGATGGTGTTTTATAACTGTAATATTATGTTTTTATCTGTAACATTATGTTTTTATCTGTAATATGATGTTTTATCTGTAACATAATGTTTTATCTGTAATGTGATGTTTTATCTGTAACATGATGTTTTATCTGTAACATGATGTTTTCATCTGTAACATGATGCTTTTATTTTCAACATGATGTTTCATCTGTAATATGATCTTATCTGCAACAAGATGTTTCATCTGTAACATGATGTTCTTATCTGTAACATAATATTTTATCTGTAACATGATTAACTATAACTGCCATTGTCCCTGGCTATAATACCCCCTCAAGCCATTTTGCCAGGGAAATACTCAACTCGGTCCTTAACAAAATCAGCAAGGGTCAACCTTGCCTACCATTAATTAAGCTATCAATGTATTTATTTTGATTTTCTTCTGTTGTTGTAAGGGCTCAATTTAACACTTGCAAACTGAAAGACCAAATTCAAAAATGAAAGTAACAAGTCCTTACACTCATAAAATTTTACAAGGGAAGCAGAAAGTAAATAAACATAAATTGATGATACATGTTTAAGTGTTTAAGGAATAAAATCTTAACAAACAAAAATCTTATACATGTATGTGCTTATCTAACACTTCCTTACAGATCTCTACATGTATATATGCAACTTTCATTACTCTGTCAACCGCAACAAAACTTTACTACAGCTTAATATATTACAAAGTGAGTATTTGAATGTCTATAGAATCACGAGAGAACAATTACCAGACAGTGGACAGCTAGAGGGCTAAATATCTTCCTATTAATTGTTACTAAAAATAGAATAATTTTGAATGCTACTGTTTTCTTCAGAAAACACTCATACTGATTACATTGCTATGTAAACATTCAAGTGTTGTAAAAAAAAATAACGCAGCCTCTTCATTGACTAATCCCATTAAAAAAAAATTTTGATGATTTTTTTTGTCAACTGGGTCAGAAGAAAGTCTTTGTAAATGGTAAAATACTTATTGTCAAGTATGGAAGAGTTTGAAAAAATTTATATTATGGTAAACATTGATGATTTTGTGACAACAATGTATGCTTTTGATGACAATGTATAGATGTATTTATATCTGTAACACAGTACATATATATTTTATCTGTAAAATGAGGTATTTTTATTTTTAACATTAAGCACTTCATTTGCTTTTTTATTGTAATATGATATATTGTATGTCACTATGTGTAATATGATGTACTGCACATGTTACATGATGTAATGTGCATGTAACATGGTGTAGTATACATGACATGATGGACTTTACATGTAACATGATGAAATGTACGTGTAACATGATGAACTGTGCATGTAACATGATGAAGTGTGAATGTAACATGATGAACTATACATGTAACATGATTAACTGTATATGTTACATGATTAACTGTATATGTAACATGATGAACTATACATGTAACATGATTAACTGTATATGTTACATGATTAACTGTATATGTAACATGATGAACTATACATGTAACATGATGAACTGTATATGTAACATGATGAACTGTACATGTAACATGATGTAATGTACATGTAACATGATGAACTGTATATGTAACATGATGAATTATACATGACATGATGGACTGTACATGTAACAACGATGCATGGTATATGTAACACAATGTTTGATCTATAACAATTTAACATATCTGTAACATGATGTCTATCAGTAAGAATATGTATCTAAAACATGATATATCTATTATAAAGTAACAAGGTGCTACTGTAATGCAATATATTACAATGAAGGAAGTTTGTTTACTGAAATCTGTTATATCACACTTTGACAATCAGACATAGAATAATAATCCTTACAAATTCATACTATTACTAGTAAAAAACATTATCTTTTAAGCTAACAAGAGCACCGTATGTTGTGTTAACGCTTGTCTGTTAAAAATTCTAAGTTAAAAAGAGTCATAACTTCAATAATATTGCTTTCAGAATTATGCCCCTTGTCTAACAACTGCACCTTATCATGATAAGCAGGTATTCCAAGTTTCATGTTGATTACTTTTTGAAACACTTGAATTATGGGCTGCATTGAAGTTTTTGCACAGCGACACCCAGCCATCATAATAGCTTGAATTTTTTTTGTCAGAAACAGACGAGCTTAAGATGCTACATCCTCAAAGAATATAGTAGAAATACCAGTTGTAGTTACACAAAAGAGTAATGATTTTCAACGGCTCTGCCGTGTAGACCCTGTTGACTGCCGTGATGTTGCTGACCTTGCTCCCGCATTACCTCCTCAATGGAACCTGTTGTAGCACGTACAGGGCCACTGATGACAATAATGTCTCGATTTTCAGCACCACCACCGTGACCTCTTGCACTCAAATTAGGATTAGAATTAGATCGCTGTTCCATGTTTCCACCAGGAATAGGGGATCCCCTAGGTGGCGTTATCTGTCTTTCTAGAGAAACTACGTAATCTGTTAAAGTGACGTCCGATGTTCCTCCAGACTCTAGAGGTATAGGGTGCGTACGGAAATGTTCTAACATGTCAAATATTGAGTTAAACCATAAATGTTGCACTCTGCATTGCCCTTCATTGTTTATTGTCATCCGAAGATGCTGAAATAAAACAGAAGAAAACATTAAATGTAAAAATACTGACTTGAAAGTCATAATCACATCAGAAAATTACATGTACAAGTCTTATTCTGTCATGAAAACTGTATCAGCAAGCTTTTAAAACTAATGATAAAACCTTTTTTCACATATATTTTTAATTCAAGCACTTAAGCCCCCCCCCCCCATAAAAATACATATATAATACAAAAAGTACATTAATTTCAACTTTTTTTTATTATAAATATTGCATGATTTTAACCAAAAAAAAGAACTGTCGGAGGACAGTAAGGCTCGACTATTCGAAAAGTTGTCACAAGGGTGTTTCATCATGTATGATAATGATTACATATATGAATACATAAAATTGTCCAAAAAGGTAAAAAGGCTTTTTATTAAGATATTTTATCGAGTAAATCACTGTTTTATTATTATGAATGCATAAAACTGTCCCAAAAAAGGCACAAACCCTTCAGTAGTTATGGAGATACCAGCTTACAAGCAAAACTTTTACCAAAAATTTCTAAGCCGAAAAAGAGGCATAATTATATAAAAAAAAAAACATGAGAATTGGGACTTTAGACAATCATGTTAGATAATCACATAGAACAAGTGTTTGAAGTTTCAATCCATTCCCTTCAGGTGTTATGGAGATACCAGCTTACACGCAATAACTTAACCAAGAATTTTTAAGTCGAAAAAGGGGCATAATTATGCGAAAAAGCAAATCAGAGTTATGGGACATGTGCCAATTATGTTAGATAATCACAGAAAACAAGTATTTGAAGTTTCAATCCATTCCCTTCAGTAGTTACGGAGATACCAGCTTACTCACAAAAACTTAACCAAGAATTTCTAAGTCGACAAAGGGGCATAATTATGCAAAGTAGCAATCAGAGTTATGGGACTTGTGCCAATCATGTAAGATAATCACAGAGAACAAGTGTGCGAAGTTTCAATCCATTCCCTTCAGTAGTTATGGAGTTACCAGCTTACATGCAAAAACTTAACCACAGGGACGCCGATGCCAACAAATGGGTGACTGCATTAGCTCAATTATTCTGCGAATAGTTGAGCTAAAAGGTCAACTCTATACAATTTACTGCTGTACAAAGTATATCATATATTAATTATAAATAATTGTATATATTATTATATCCATCAATTCAATAGAAGAAAATATACAAATTGGTACAATTTCAGAACACTGTCCAATTTTGAACACACAAATATATTTCCTAAAACTTTTTTATCATTATTGCCTACCTTTGCCCTTGCTTGGAAATTAAAGGTAAGAACATATTCTCCTTTCCTAGTCTCACTCTGGCGCACAAGGAACACACCATGACCGCTAGAGCCTTGCTGTAGTACAAGTTGCGCAGCCTCAAGTCGACTGAGTGTACCATGGAACCAAGGGTATTCTCTCAGCATCTGATCTATATTATACTCCCCGCTTATGCTATCATGATGTTCTGTAAAGTTAAAGAGAAATGTACATGCAAACAATAAAAAGATTGTTTAAAGATCCTGTATGTTGTGATCAAAGTGGTAAACCACACTAAGTGAAATTATATGTATGTACATAATTATGCAAATAAAACAATTTTCAAACATCGAAGAATATATAAAATATGTACAGCAAATATTTATGCATAATACATGTAATCATTAAAATATTATATATGCATTCATTTCTTATTGTAAAATTTGACTTTAACTTTATAGAAAATAAATTTTTTATAACCTCCCTTTATTTACATGAAATGTTAAATTTGTATATATCTTTACAAATAATGTGTTTTGGAACCTACAATATTGATAAATCTTAATTTGAGCATCATATTTATGATTTAAAACCATAACAAAAATGGTTACAGGCTCTTTTAACTTATATTTACAAGGCTGCTTTTAAATTAATATTTTGTCTACAGTTTGACTAGCAAAAATTAACTAATTTAGTAATAGCAGTGTCTTGTGCATTCTTTAGCAGTTTTATAGAGAAAGCCAATTTTCCATGAATTTTACACAATGCATGTGCAATTAAGTAAAAGCCATTTTTTCTGAGATATTTAAAGTAACAGCCAGAGTTCCAAGATATTTAAAGTAAATGCCAGTTTTCCAAGATTTTTAAATTAAGAGCCAGTTTTAATGTATTTTACAGTTACAGACAGTTCTACGTGTCTTTACAATGAAAGACAATTTTCAATGATATTTAAAGTACAAGCCAGTTTTTAATGACTTTTTACAGTGGAAAATTATATCTTACTTAGGCATAATATGCCCCAGAAATCCATTTTTTTTGTAATTCTTTAGAAATGTCAAACACGTGTTAAGTAATGTTTTAATAATGGATTAAGACCATATTAGATATTAAGCTACTGAAGAAAAAAGCGCTTAGCGCACTGTAATGTGTCGTAAAGGTAGCAAAATGTAAACAAAGTACCATTTTGATTTCCATACAAAATACTAATTCACTATAATTATATCAAATGCCAAAAGAGAGAAAATGAAGCAATAGATCATTCATGTATATGTCAAATGAGTATTTTTGGAAACTGTAACAAGATACCAAAAATAAAAAGGTTTTTGAGAATAAAAAATGATAGCATTTATGAGGCATAATGGACCTTTACAGTAAAAGCAAGTTTTCCAGGGCACGAACTTTTTATTACTTGGGGACCATACGCCGCTTTTCATGGAATGGCACAGAAGTGTCACATTGAAGGTTCCATGATAACCGCCGTATGAACACATCTGCGGATGTTTTTTTGAATTCAAAATTTTACTATTTCACGTTTAAATGTTGAATTCTGCTTAAGCCGGTGCTAGGGGGCGTGGACGGTAATTTGCACTTTCCAGTACCGTCCATGAACAGGCTCAATCAAACCAAGCCTGCAACATTTTCAATTTTGCCGTGTTGGGCTTTCTTTAGGGATTCTATATTTATCTATTGCATGTATAAAGTGAAAAACAGTAATCCTAGTCTTTTACTGTGAAAGACAGTTTTCCATATTATTTTAAGTATGAAGCAGATTTCCATGCTTGTTACAATGAAAGACAATTTTCCATGACTTTTACAGTGAACACACAATTTTCCATGACTTTTACAGTGAAAGACAATTTTCCATGACTTTTACAGTGAACACACAATTTTCCATGACTTTTACAGTGAAAGACAATTTTCCATGACTTTTACAGTGAACACACAATTTTCCATGACTTTTACAGTGAAAGACAATTTTCCATGAGTTTTACAGTGAAAGACAATTTTCCATGACTTTTACAATGAAAGACAATTTTCCATGACTTTTACAGTGAAAGACAATTTTCCATGACATTTACAGTGAACACACAATTTTCCATGGCTTTTACAGTGAAAGACAATTTTCCATGACATTTACAGTGAACACACAATTTTCCATGACTTTTACAGTGAAAGACAATTTTCCATGACTTTTACAGTGAACACACAATTTTGCATGACTTTTACAGTGAAAGACAATTTTCCATGACTTTTACAGTGAAAGACAATTTTCCATGACTTGCATGTATAAAGTGAAAAACAGTAATCCTAGTCTTTTACTGTGAAAGACAGTTTTCCATATTATTTTAAGTATGAAGCAGATTTCCATGCTTGTTACAGTGAAAGACAATTTTCCATGACTTTTACAGTGAACACACAATTTTCCATGACTTTTACAATGAAAGACAATTTTCCATGACATTTACAGTGAACACATATTCCATGACTTTTACAGTGAAAGACAATTTTCCATGACATTTACAGTGAACACACAATTTTCCATGACTTTTACAGTGAAAGACAATTTCCATGACTTTTACAGTGAAACACACAATTTTGCATGACTTTTACAGTGAAAGACAATTTTCCATGACTTTTTACAGTGAAAGACAATTTTCCATATGACTTGCATGTATAAAGTGAAAAACAGTAATCCTAGTCTTTTACTGTGAAAGACAGTTTTCCATATTATTTTAAGTATGAAGCAGATTTCCATGCTTGTTACAGTGAAAGACAATTTTCCATGACTTTTACAGTGAACACACAATTTTCCATGACTTTTACAGTGAAAGACAATTTTCCATGACTTTTACAGTGAACACACAATTTTCCATGACTTTTACAGTGAAAGACAATTTCCCATGACTTTTACAGTGAAAGACAATTTTCCATGACTTTTACAGTGAAAGACAATTTTCCATGACTTTTACAGTGAACACACAATTTTGCATGACTTTTACAGTGAAAGACAATTTTCCATGACTTTTACAGTGAAAGACAATTTTCCATGACTTGCATGTATAAAGTGAAAAACAGTAATCCTAGTCTTTTACTGTGAAAGACAGTTTTCCATATTATTTAAGTATGAAGCAGATTTCCATGCTTGTTACAGTGAAAGACAATTTTCCATGACTTTTACAGTGAACACACAATTTTCCATGACTTTTACAGTAAAAGACAATTTTCCATGACTTTTACAGTGAACACACAATTTTCCATGACTTTTACAGTGAAAGACAATTTTCCATGACTTTTACAGTGAACACACAATTTTCCATGACTTTTACAGTGAAAGACAATTTTCCATGACTTTTACAGTGAAAGACAATTTTCCATGACTTTTACAGTGAAAGACAATTTTCCATGACTTTTACAGTGAAAGACAATTTTCCATGACATTTACAGTGAAAGACAATTTCCATGAGTTTTACAGTGAAAGACAATTTTCCATGAGTTTTACAGTGAAAGACAATTTTCCATGAGTTTTACAGTGAAAGACAATTTTCCATGACTTTTACAGTGAAAGACAATTTTCCATGACTTTTACAGTGAAAGACAATTTTCCATGACATTTACAGTGAACACACAATTTTCCATGACTTTTACAGTGAAAGACAATTTTCCATGACTTTTACAGTGAACACACAATTTTGCATGACTTTTACAGTGAAAGACAATTTTCCATGACTTTTACAGTGAAAGACAATTTTCCATGACTTTTACAGTGAACACACAATTTTTCATGACTTTTACAGTGAAAGACAATTTTCCATGACTTTTACAGTGAAAGACAATTTTCCCTGACTTTTACAGTGTAAGACAATTTTCAGTGATATCTAAAATATAAGCTAGTTAACCATGACTTTATAATGTCCCACGTTTATTAAAACATCATGTTAAAAAATTTCAATACTTTCTACTTAAAACAATTACCATCATATGTTTGTGGGTAAATAAATGAACGTGGGCTTGAACCAGCAGGCCTTGGTGGTATTTCTGGTGGATTGCTCGATACACTTCCTTGTGATGCACTTCTGTGGGAGGGCCCTAAACCAGGAGAATCTGTCGACAGAAAAATCATTTAATGTAAATTAAAACCCCATCTTTTATATGTTGTTTTATTCAATGGAACATTTTCATCCTTTATAAGTCGTTTTAATTCAATGTAATCAAGTGATATGAATGCACAATGATAAAATAATCTTACCTGAATTAACTCTATTAATTGTTCCACTAGGAGCTGACGGTAACCTGGGTCGTCTGTAAATATATAACAGTATTTAACACAAAAGCTTAGATTTTACCTAAACAATGCCTCACATACCAAAGGTTTATGTAGTAAAGCATTTTTAACAACATCCATTAATTTATTTACCGTTTATCAGACAAATTTATCACATGAACTGAATTAATAGTTTTATATTGTAATCACATGAACTTAATTATCAGATTTAATTTGACAATAAAACAAAACACATCACATGACAAGTAAAAATTTATATTGCACAAATTTATCACATGAACTTAATCAATAGTTGTTATTCAACAATAAAACAAAACGCATTACAAGAAAAGTTAATATTAAAAAGAATATTGGTAAGATTTATGAATTTTCTCCAATTACCAGGTAATAACATTTTTACATATAAAAATACAAATAAAAATAATAAACACAACAGTCAAGAAAAATTTAACCCTATAATAGTCCCTATTTAACAAGACTTTCAGTCTGTCTGCCCCAACCCCATTATCAAAACATATTTGTCTATGCAAGGTATCACATACCAGTGATTTTTTCCCTGTATTTTACAATTTCCCCCTAAAAATGCTAATATTTCCCCCAAAAATGCCCTTTGCACATTCTTCACCAGAACCATGACTGAACAGCAGCTGACTTATATCAGCTAGAAGACAGAAAGATGTCCCTATAGATAACCTCTGCTGTGTACTATGCATGTTAAATTGAAATTGAAAAAAATATAAAAGGTGTGGCTAAATTCCATTCTCAGTTGTTTGAAAATTAATTTATCGCATTATATTTTCGCTCTTCAGAAAGCCACAGGTTGTTTTGAAAATTGAAAAAAATCACTGCATATCCCCAATAAAGCATATTTGTCTATGCAAGGTATCAAATACCCCCATTAAAGTATATGTGTCTATGCAAGGTATCAAATACCCCCATTAAAGTATATTTGTCTATGCAAGGTATCAAATACCCCCATTAAAGTATATGTGTCTATGCAAGGTATCAAATACCCCCATTAAAGTATATGTGTCTATGCAAGGTATCAAATACCCCCATTAAAGTATATGTGTCTATGCAAGGTATCAAATACCCCCATTAAAGTATATGTGTCTATGCAAGGTATCAAACACCCCCATTAAAGTATATGTGTCTATGCAAGGTATCAAACACCCCCATTAAAGTATATGTGTCTATGCAAGGTATCAAATACCCCCATTAAAGTATATGTGTCTATGCAAGGTATCAAATACCCCCATTAAAGTCTTTGTGTCTATGGAAGGTATCAAATACCCCCATTAAAGTATATGTGTCTATGCAAGGTATCAAATAACCCCATTAAAGTCTTTGTGTCTATGGAAGTATCAAATACCCCCATTAAAGTATATGTGTCTATGCAAGGTGTCAAATACCCCCATTAAAGTCTTTGTGTCTATGCAAGGTATCAAATACCCCCATTAAAGTCTTTGTGTCTATGCAAGGTATCAAATACCCCAATTAAAGTATATGTGTCTATGCAAAGTATCAAATACCCCCATTAAAGTCTATGTGTCTATGCAAGGTATCAAATACCCCATTAAAGTATATGTGTCTATGCAAGGTATCAAATACCCCCATTAAAGTATATGTGTCTATGCAAGGTATCAAATACCCCCATTAAAGTATATGTGTCTATGCAAGGTATCAAATACCCCAATTAAAGTATATGTGTCTATGCAAGGTATCAAATACCCCCGGTATCAAATACCCCATTAAAGTATATGTGTCTATGCAAGGTATCAAATACCCCCATTAAAGTATATGTGTCTATGCAAGGTATCAAATACCCCCATTAAAGTATATGTGTCTATGCAAGGTATCAAATACCCCTATTAAAGTATGTGTCTATGCAAGGTATCAAATACCCCCATTAAAGTATATGTGTCTATGCAAGGTATCAAATACCCCTATTAAAGTATATGTGTCTATGCAAGGTTTCAAATACCCCTATTAAAGTATATGTGTCTATGTAAGTTATCACATACCCAATCAAAACTTAGTTGTCTATGCAAGGTATCACATACCCCCATCAATCTTAGCTGTCTATCTAAGGAAACACATACGTATCAAATCATAGTTGTCAATAACCTTTAATCTGATTAAATTAGCTTGCCATTAACCGTACAAAAGTTGAAAAATGTCACAACAAAAAAGGAATTATACTAACGCAGACGGTGCTATCTCGTCAGTCTCCGCAACATCTCTTGGTGGTTCAGGTGAAATACAAACTTTTAGTTCATTCAACCATGACATCATTTCACTATTACATGATGCCTCAACAACATATTCTGTCGTACCTTGGCCCTATAAAAATTAGATATATATAACTTTCATATATAAAAAAAATAACAATTAATATCCTACTTATATGATGTGATTTGTTGATAAAAGCATCTAGGCTACTAATGGTACAAGTAAAATAGGAGATATCACTGAGATACAATGGATACTACCAAATTAAAAACTTAGGTATATAGGAACTTTAGACTCTACCTGTACAATATTGGTTGATAGTCACCGGGAAATCATTTCTGTAAATCAATATCAAGTTCATATTAACAGTTTTAAGGGTTTTACCCATTGGAGGAAAAGGATCACACCCAAAACAATGCTGGCCAATCAATGGTGACTTGTGAGTAAATCATAAATTTCAAATTTCAATTTCCAGGTATCACCGTCATGTGACAATAGTTGATTTTATACAAAAATCTGGACACAAACTGATCCCTCGGAAGCATTAATCACAACAAAATTAAATGAAAATTGCAGACTCAGTTTGATCGAGTCTGTTCCTTAAGTTTAAAGTAAATGAAATGGTGTCAAACAATAAATTAATGTAACCCTCTCAAATTACATATAATAATAAAATCGAAATCTTTAAATTGAGGCTTTGTTAGACAGAAGAAATCAGTAATTCAGGAAGTAGTCCAATAAAATCTTAAGCTGTTTAATTTATTTTTAAAAGTAAAAGTCATTAAGCTTTTATTGAGGAAATTATCAGTGTGAGGAAATTGAAAGCTAAATATCTATGCAGGAAATTTTTTGTCTACGTTATACAAATTAAACCTCACAAAGTATGACAGTGTGAAAGTGTGTTTGAACATGGTTTTCACTGAAAAAGTTTATTTACCTTAAATGAACATCTCTAAAAATATATTGGAGAAACTATGCATATACATGATGTATACCATTCAAATTTTCATGTCCCTTCCCTTTCCTTCAATATCTATGCATAAATGGTCACAAGCAAATTTAGAATGCCATGATTCCAAGAACTTAGTTGCATTTTTAGATTACTACACCTTTTTACCAAGAAAATGTCCTGAAATTAACATTTTTTTCAGTATCTCTGATACCAGTATAGATATTTACTTTCAGAACGTTCAACATATTTTAAAGCAAACATGCAATTGCCAAGTTTAACTCCCAAAGCATGTCAAAGACAATGTGAAAACTCCTCTATGGCAAAAACAGGTACTGTTCCGCTAAAACAGAGTGCAAGCCCTGAGCCATTACAGGTACTTAACTGGACTGTAACTTTAAGTTTCCTGCCAGTTTACTTGACAGTATAGCTCACCAGGTAGGCAAGCTCACTAGGATATAATGGTAATAATAATAAATGTAAATTATAAAGAGAAATAAATATTGAATGTACCTTAAGAACAAATGCATGTTCATGGTCTGGCATTTCCAGGGCAGTTGTTACTCTTGCTTCTGTAATGAGGAAACAGAAAAGTCCTGTCTTTGGCTTCACAGACTGAAAATGAAGAAATAAAATCACTAATACAAACTTAGTATTACATTATAACAAGGTGATAAATACAATGTAGTATAATCATGCTTCATTTGAAGATTTTGTAGCTACAGGATATGCTGAAATATATGATATCTGACTTTTTATCTGTCTAGTATGATAATAAGTAATGTTAGTAAAGAACTCTTCTTTAATAATGATTAGTATTTTAACAAGAATTTGTAACAAAGTTACCAATGTCCCCCGCCTCGGGGAAGTTTTATATGAAGCATAAAATTGTGCTTATAATTTCAAAAGATTGAGGTATGGATCTCAGGACTTTCAGTCCAAAATTATGATCAATGCTAGATCTGCAAATGCAACAATAAATTTATTAAAGAAATAAAATGAAACACAGAATTTAAAAATCTTAGAGGTAGGGGTGCAGGTGTTGTGCATGACATATCAACTTATTATTGTAACTATTTGTGCCAAGTATTTTTAAAATCCCTTAAACTATGAAGAAGTTATTGATACCCTATTAGAGACTAGATGTTAATCTTTGACCTCTAGGTGCGACCTTAGAGGTAGGGACCCATGGTTTGCGCCTGACATATCATCTTATTATTGTGATAAGATTATTTGTGCAAAGTATTTTTAAAATCCCTTGATCTATGAAAAAAGTATGTATCCTATAACTTAAACAGACTATGTAAATCTTCGCCCGGATGGACTGACGGAGCCTATTTCTATATCCCTCTTTTTTTCTTCCAAAAGGCGGGGACAATAAAAAGAATATAATTGTACGATGAATTGAATTTCAAGCTTTACTGGTGGAGGAAGAACCACCCAACAGACTTTGGCCTTCCAAAAACTATTGGACATGTACACCATAACCAGGAAGTTCCCCAGACACTTTAAGTCCATCGGCATTCTCTGACAGTACACAATAGGCTTACGCCCCGAGGCAATTCACAGTACTGCTTTCAATGAAGTGGACCAAATCAAACTGTCTTTGCTGCAGTTTCAGATTGACAAAATTTATCTTTATAAAATAATAAGTAAAGTAGGTGAGGAACACACGTACAACACCAGGTCAAGTTTTAAAAGTTTTTATTGGCTACTAGTTTCGAGTAATACAATACTCTTCATCAGGCTTCAAAATTTATCTTTGAACAGATAATGAAAGATGTTTGAAGTCAAAAATATTACCATCCGATTGGTACTGTACAGTAATTCTAAAGTCATGTTTTAATGAGATCATCAAGTTTTAAAGCTTCGGTTAATTGGTTTGTTCACACTCAGTCTCAATATTTCAACAGCAAGACCGACTGACTTTACAAACTGATATAACACAGACATCGGCCTTTGAAGATGCTATCCTAGACAGTGATTGTTTACATTCATTAAATCAAGATGCCATCCTAGACAAGGATTGTTTACATTCATTTAATCACTGCAAAATTTCAGACATGTATGCATTTTTTTGCAATTTTTATTAAAAAACATCGCTGAAATTCTTAAATCCATGGCTATGGGTCATATTCCCAAAATCCTAGATCAAACGAACAGACATAATTAAAATATAACATTTTCATGAGGATTACTAACATGGGCTCAGCCCGACTCACTAAATAATACTGCGAATTGGAATAGATCATTAAGAGTTTTAATATTTCAAGTTGATAATATAATCAAGAGTCACTTTACTTTGCTGTTAATAATTTCTGTTTTTACCAGGTGTTATTCTTAAGTATATTTCTAAGAAATAAATGTGTAAAAAGTGGGGCTGTGGGGGCGGCTGCTTCAAATATGTATGCTTGTTAAATGTTTTCTTTCTGGGTGCGCTAAACTATAGGTGTTCTCTTTACTATTACCTTTGGAGGAGAGTAAAATTCCAACATATAACTTGTGTCAGTTTTTAATAAAACTAAACGAGTCTTTTCCCAACGAGACTTTCCTTTAGAATCTTCACCAGTTAAAACATAAACAACACCTTCTTTCTTCACTTCTCCTACAGAATGTGGCAAGTTTGGAGTTAATTTATACTTCGACTCTTTGTGGTGTTTCTTATTTCGTTTACTTTGTTTTTGCTCATTTAAATGTTTTTCCTTAAGATAATTATCTGAGGATCCAGTTGCAAGTTCTATCTCCTCAGAATTTTGTTTAAATAAACCTCGTTGTTTAATTTTTCTGAATGAAAATCGTTTCAAAATACTTCCTTTTGATTTCAGTGGTGGAGATGCAAAGCTTGAATTTTGTGTCTCTGTCGGGAAATCTGAATTAGTATGGTCTATACCCTCATTATGAACACTACCCTCTTCATTGAAGGAATCATTTTCGTCATTTTGTGATCTAGCAATCAAAGCTGGTCCATTTACACCATTTAAACTTGAATTGTGTGAACCATTTTCTGTTGGATTCAACCATGTTTCAGCACCCTCGATAGCAGCCTCTTTTCGGGCTGTTTGATTGTCATGAGCACCTTTCTGTATATTACGTTCAAAATGTTGTAGGAATAGTTCTACAAACTTCCTGGCATAATCGATGGGTTCTCTTGGTCGAAACTCGGAAGTAGGATGGGCTTTCAAAAATACCAGGAAGCTCCCAAGAAAATCTTCGGCAGCAGTTCTAGCGTGTTTATCACAAAACTCCATCCATCCAGGACGGTGAGGAGATCCTCCTACATCAAACGAAAATGGATCCATATTTTGATCAGCATATCACAGAGATCAGACCGTGAGAACATTAAAAATAAAATTATGTCAAATTTCACACCGGAAGACAAACAACATATAGATATGCGCGGAATGTATGCGCAGTAAAATAGAAATAAAAATATTTCAGGCTGAATATCGCTAAATTATTTCCTTCTTTGAGTTTTTAACGTAGGAAGGACTGTATAGAGTCCATTTGATCTTTATAAAAACTAACATGTCACATTTTGCTCAATATCTATCAATCTGTAAATTTATGCTAAAAGCTTAAAAATAATCTTGATTCTATATGTTATAGCAATGCAAAATTTGTTGTTGTTGTTGATTGTTAAGAAATTATGAAAACAATAATGTTGACAACGATGATTATATGTTGACTATTAGCTTTTCCAGTCTATATACTGATCACTCCGTTTTTGTCTGGACAAATTTAGATTAAATTTTGTAGACATAGTTATGCAAATAAAGCTCAAAATTTGAAAGAAAAAAGTTTGTAAAATAATATTTTAATAAGATATACATAAAGTAAAATTAGATATTTTAATTCAGTTTCACGATATAAAGAAATTGACTGGCACATTTCCCCCAAGGAAGTTTCTAGACATGACAGGATATGAAATAATTTTCCGAGATAAAAAATGTACCATTATTTATTATTACTATTATTATTATTATTATTATTATTATTATTATTATTATTATTATTATTATTATTATTATTATTATTATTATTATTATCATTATTATTATTATTATTATTATAATTATTATTATTATTATTATTATTATTATTGTTAGTTTTATTATTATTAGTTAATTTTTATGTAGGAAATGTTTTTTAAATTATTTGCTACAAAATACCTGAAGCTTTTCAGTCGGTTTCTTTTAAAATTTATAAAACATGAGCTAATAAGCTATTTACTGACAACAACAAAGACCATAAAGAATATTAACTAGCATACATGTTTTGTTTAACAAACTTGTAAAGTAAAAATTCAATAAATGCTACATGTAGCTGCTTAAGATTAAATTGAGAAAAATATGCAATAACATGACAATTAAAACAAAAGCAGGACTTAACGCTTGCCATTACGTGTTGTAGGGAACTAACAGTTAAGAAAATACTCTAGGATAAAGGAGAGCTCAAACAAATCATTTGATGTAAAATACACGAAGCAGAATGGAAAGCACACTTTATTAAATGTTGATAAGTCATATTGTTACCTTTGTCACGTGGCTTCTAATAAAAGTGATTGTTGTTGGTGTTGTTGTTATCTAGAGCATATACTTTATATCCACAGTACTTAAAGATTGTTCAATAACTTAAGTAAAAGTAGCTCACGACATTGAATATCATATCAATTTGCACATGATATATTAATATCCTTTTTAACAAATTTCAATTCAATAAGATTTTTTTTCAGTTTAAATTTTGACCAACATAAACCAAGCAAGTAACGAAAACACTAAACAATTTCAAGACGAAAACTGTTTTTGAAGTGGAGGAATTAAATTATTCAAAGATGCTCAGTTGATGTTATATTAAGAAATGTTGAAAAGTTTGATTTAGTTAAAGCGTTGTGTGTTTAAAAATAAATTTTCAAAAAATTATTCATTTATTTGTTTCATTCTAACTGAGATGAATATCATGTTTTTATTGTCTGCCAAATATATCGGGAAATTAGGAAAATAAATATTTAAAACCAGCATGTTTTTGATGGGGGCCGACTCTTAAAAAATTCGATAGACTGACATGTGCACTGGTCAGTGTCCCCAGATAACGAAAGAAAACATATACATACATGTACATTTAAATGTAGGCCGGTTGTACTGCATAGAGATCAATGGGTATTGGAATACAATTATTACAATTTTAATTCAACATTGACATATCCATTCCCGGTGCATATACTGTATAGAAAACCTGGAAAGCGTAAAATTCATACCTACTAGTGCAGAAAATATTCCCGATCAATATTATTTGCAATGAGGTGTATATATTTAGTGTACTTATACCTTAAGAAAGCTCTTCAATGAAAAGAGAATGGTGTTTACACCGGAAACAGCATGAACATTACAAACTAGGCGCATTTAAATTTGTACCCTGTAATCTTTACTTATTATTTCACTGAATATAAATGCTTGCTAACCGCATGTGTCTCACATAAGGCTAGAGCTTCCGGCTAGCAGTAAAGACCCTTATTACTAGCAACTTTCATTCGGTTAATCAGCACAATTAGCATGCACATGCTGCGATATAATATTATGTGTAAACATTTTTTTTTTATGATTAAGAAGGGAGAGCATATATAGTCGCCGCTTTGTAGGTCCGTTCTTGTCCGGAAGATAATAACTCTTATACTACAAAAAAATATAGGTAGATAGATCTCATTGAGTAGAAGTGCATTGCAAAAGAACTGTAACTGTGCCTTGCCTAATAATTTTTTTGAGTTATTTCCCTTCGTTCATGCATTGTCTGGGACATAATTCTGAAACTATAAAAGATATTAACAAGAAACTTTGTACATAGACAGATCTTATTGGGTAGATGTGCAGTGCAAAAGAACGGTAATGCTGCCTTGACTAATTTTGGAGTTATTGCCCTTTGTTCAATTTGACACTTTGAACTTTTTTCAGGGACATAACTCTAAGACTATATGAGATATCAACAAGAAACTTTGTAGGTAGATATATCTCATTGATTAGATGTGCAGTGCAAAAGAACAGTAACTCTACCTTGCCTAATTTATGTGTTATTGCCCTTTTCAATTTTACACTGTGAACTTTTTTCAGGGACATAACTCTGAAACTACAAGAGGTATCAACAAGAAACTACTTTTTCTATGTCCGAAACCTATTTGGGGAGCATCACCCGATTCAATTGGCATCTTCCTTATTGTTATTTCTTGCATTATCAAGGCTCTTGTTTTACTAAGGACTGAAAATAGTCCATCGTGCTGTCCTACCGACAGCTCTTGTTGTCCCCCGCCTTTTCAAAGAAAAAAGGGGGATATAGAAATAGGCTCCGTCCATCCCTCCGTCTGTCTGTTCGTCACACTTTCGTGTCTGGCCCATAACTTTGTCATTCATCAAAGGAATCTGAAATAACTTGGCAAAAATGTTTGTTATAATAAGACGATGATGTGTCATGCGCAACAACCAGACCCCTACCTCCAGGGTCAAGGTCACACTTGCTCATTCAAGGTCAACATTGTCTATTTGAGGGTATATGTCGTGTCCGGTCCATAACTTTCTTATCTTTGAAGGGATTTTGTAAATACTTGCCACAATTGTTCACAATAATGAGACGATGTGTCATGCACAACAACCGGTCACCTACCTCCAAGGTCAAGGTCACACTTGGAGGTCAAAGATTAACATAGTCTGTTATAGAGTATATTTTGTGTCCGGTCCATAACTTTTTCATAGATCAAAGGATTTTGTAAATACTTGCCACAAATAGTCACTATAATAAGACGATGTGTCATGCGCAACACCTGCATCCCTACCTCCAAGTTCAAGGTCACACTTAGAGGTCAAAAATTAACATAGTCTGTTTTAGGGTATATTTTGTGTCCGATCTAGAACTTCTTCGGGATTTTGAAATAACTTGGCACAAATTGTCACAATAATAAGAGGATATGTCAAGTACAACACCTGCACCCCTACCTCCAAGGTCAAGGTCACACTTAGAGGTCAAAGGTTAACAGAGTCTGTTATATGGTATATTTTGTGTCCCGTACATAACTTCTTCATAGATCAAGGGATTTTGAATATACTTGGCACAAATAGTCACAATGATAAGATGATATGTCATGCGTAACACCTGTGTCCCTACCTCCAAGGTCAAGGTCACACTTAGAGGTCAAAGATTTACATAGTCTGTTATAGGGTATATTTTGTGTCCAGTCCATACTTTTTTCATAGATCAAGGGATTTTAAAAATACTTTGCACAAATAATCACAATAATAAGACGATATGTCAGGCGCAAAACATGGGTCACACTTAGAGGTCAAAGATTAACATAGTCTGTAATAGGGTATATTTTGTGTCTGATCTATAACTTCTTTATAGTTCAAGGGATTTTGAAAATACTTGGCACAAATAGTTACAATAATAAGACGATATGTCATGCTCAACACCTGCACCCCTACCTCCAAGGTCAAGGTCACACTTAGAGGTCAAAGCTTAACATGATAGATTTTTAAATTCCGTGTTTCATTTTATTTCTTTAATAAATTTATTGTTGCGTTTGCAGATCTAGCATTGATCATAATTTTGGACTGAAAGTCCTGAGATCCATGCCAGTAAACCTCAATCTTTTGAAATAGCACAATTTTATGCTTCATATAAAACTTCCCCGAGGCGGGGGACGTTGGTAACTCTGTTACAAATTCTTGTTCATTTTGAACTATTACTTTGATTCATATGTATTTACAAAAAGATTTATAATCTGTCAAATTTTGAAATCCTGTTTTCTGTAAAAAGAAATGATCTTGTTGTTTATATTGATCCTTCACAGTGATCAGAAAAAAATGAGTGAGGAGTATTTACCAGCATAGTAATCATGTTTCTCAACTTACGTTCCAGTCCACTCACCAAACAGTGATTATATGAGAGAAAACACAATGTATCAATTTCTTCAATTACAATACCTCACTCAACAAGTGCGATATTTACGTTTCCTTCAATCTCATCTCAACTCATTGTCAAAGAAATGGACTGTGGGTAATTCTGTATCTCAAAGATATACTACAACTTCAAGGACTTATTGCTGTCTGTGCAAAAATAGGAATTATTCTCTCATTAAAAGACAAGGATATGGACTTAGGAAAGAAGGTGAAAGATTTTTGCATGATGGAATAAATGGAAATAATGGTAAAGATGGAAATAATCAGATTGAAAATGAAGCTTACAGCACAAACAAAGAAAAGAGTGATAAACCAGAATGTATAAATGATGATAGAACTAATTTAGCTCCAACAGAAATAACCATGACTGGTACATGTTCAAGTCAAACTGAAGAAAGAAATATACTGGATGATACTGTTGAAGCTAGTTTAAACGATAATGTTAATGAGGAAGTTAATCTAAGTGAGGCTACTGGTGATGCTCATAAACAAGTGGAAAAAATGGATAAGAAAATAGCAGATATTGATAGTGCAGGGGATGAAAATGGAAACAATAAAAGTGATATAGATATCATTAAACAGTTCCTGACTGACAATGAACTGGGTCATGTGACGGGCTATACAGGTTATCTCACAGTGTGTCCAAAGTTAGGAAAGTTAGCAATGAAAAGAAGAAGAAAAGAAGATAGTCTTTACATCAATGCTACTTCTGGTATGCTTTACTATATTTAACATTTTTATCATTTTTAGCATGTCTGTTTTTAAGAAGAAAAAGTAAATAATCGTTGCTGTATTGCCATTGCAGTCATCGTTGTGCAAAACCTTTTATTTAGCCCATTTTTCAAACAATTTTAAAAGGTATCAACATGAAACTTGGAATACTTGCTTATAAAAAGGTGCAGTTGTAAGACAAGGGGCATAAGTCTGAAAGATATATTTTCAGAGTTATGCCACTTTTTAACTTAGAATTTTTGTAAAAATTACAAATTAAGTAAATAAACTTAAATATTGGTAATTAATATATCAATTTTGTCACAGGTTATTTTTACTGTCACCACTGTGGAACTAGTGGATCCTGGTCTCAGCTTCAAGACAATGTTAAATACATCAAATCAAGGAAGAAACCTCTCAAGTAATCAATCTATAATTAAAATTTTAATTATATGTTTTTGTTGTCAGTATCTTTTAATGTTTCTTGTGACAAATAACATATTATTTATAAATCACAATTTGTTGGTCAATTTATTCATTCTTGTTATTTTACATATAGTAAATAAACTATTGGTAACCAGCTATCAAGGAGACAAGATAGCTCAAGTAATTTGGAATAATGATAAATAAATCATGGCAGTTGTTGAAAAAGTGCACTTTGCTGTAATTATGTTCGTATATATATGTATATGCAGAGATACTTTGATAATCATTCTGATAAAACATGTTGATCAGATTTTAGTGAAACTTGTCAGAAATTATTCTTTACAATTACTATGTGATTTTCTACCAAGATTTTTCAAATGATTTAAATTTGTCTAAAAGAATGGTGTTTAAAGAATGGTATTGTGTTTTCCCTACATTTATACAGGGATGAGTTCCTCTTTAAACGACATGTATGTATAACTGTTGTATGTATGGTTCTCTATTTTTCTCTGTTATGATTTATTTATTTCTAGTTGTCCCTGTTATATTGGTCCCCAATATAAATGATATGTGTAATATAAAGGAGAATCTTTTTGTTCATACAGTGTGTTTCCCTGTTATTTTACAGACAAATAGAATGTTTTACTATTATTTGACAGGCAGATTGAGTGTTTTGTTGTTATTTTACAGGCAGATTGAGTGTTTCAAAGATATAGCTGATGTAGTAAGGGAATCTAATGAAGATCATACTCCTGTGTTGAAACATTTTGAAGGTGCACATGATTTTAGGTCAGTGACAGATGAAATGTTTGAAACAATACAGTCAATGTTTGAGTGGCATGTAAGTATATCCTTTGTTTACTATAAAAAAAACTCCCAGGATTTCAATGTTTATTAACCAGGTTTTCAATTTTAAAAATCCTGGTTATTATTAGATTTGGGTAGGCAGGCTGGCATATTTGAGGACGGGTGTCAAACAATATGGTTTTCTGTCAATAACTTAAGTTCAGAATGACTTATCTGAATCACACTTGGCATATAATATAGCAAGCTTATATGAGGGCCTCACTTGGGATTGCTTTTGGGTCCCCTAGATTTCAAGGTCACTATACCTGAAAATAATAAATTGTGATATATCAATGAAACTTTGTTTGTAGCAAGCTTATGAGAAGACCTCGATGCGATTGCTTTTGGGCCCCCAAGGGGCAAGTTCACTGTTGCTGAAAAAGGAAAAATGGTTTCCTGTCAGTAACTAAAGTTAGGAATGAGATACATGTATTTTCAATGAAACTTGGTGTGTGCAAGCTGTTGTAAAGGTCACTTTTACTCAAAATAGAAAAAAGGTTTCCGGTCAATAACAAACAAGAGTTTGGAATGAAATAATTCAAATGTAACTTGATGTCCAATAAGTTCATTTGAAGACCTTGCTTGGGATTGCTTTGTGGCCCCCTAGGGTCAAGGTCACTGTTACTAAAAATAGCAAATCGGTTTTAAGTCAATAACTAGAATGAGATATGTGATACTTTAATTAAACTTCTTTTATAGCATTCCTATTTAAAAACCTAACTTTGGATTGCTTTTGAACCCCATAGGATCATGGTCAAGGACACTGTTACTAGAAATAGAAAAATAGTTTCTGTAAGGAGTGAGTTATTTAAAAAAAATATCTTGGCATATGGCAAGCTTATGTGAAGATCTTGCTTGTGATTGCTTGAATGCCCCCTAGGAATGAATGGATTGGATTCTTTTTTCGTCAAAACAACACTTTGGACACAACCATCATGTGATATAACATAAATATGACCTTGACCTTTGACTGACTTTAACCAATAAAAGATTGTATCAATATTTTTGCATTTTGTAATGAAAGTCAGGTGTGACTGCTGCTTGTGATGACTAATAAAAGCAAATGACTCGAATAAATAATTTTTTTTGGAATAAAAGCTGTTCTGGGGAGTATTTGGGGAGTATTTATCACATCTGCTGAAAGTTCCAGTTTTATTGTTGCTATGAACATTGTAATAATACTATATTTGCAATAAAGTTATTTGTATTTTATTAGTGTATTTTATTTGCAGGGTATAGAAAAGAGAACATTTATTGAATATGGAGTAAAGTGGAGGAGAAAAGAGAATGAATATTGGATCATGTTTCCTATATACTCTCCTGTAAATAAAGTGATCACTTCAGTGAAAGTTTTTAATGGGAAGGTAACTGAAGAAGGAGATATCAAGATAAATACAGTCCAGAAATATCCCAAGTAAACTCTTTCTTTTTTCAGAAAAGTTTATAACAAATCTATTGAAGTGCTAAAAGTTGATGGTGATATAAATACTGTGCATCAAACGTTGAAGATACATGTATATTGGGCATGCAGTATCATTAAATTGCATTACTTTCAACAAAAGTAATGCATTACTACTGCATTACCAGTATCATTACCCCAAGCCTAATATTGGCACGCTTGAATTACTGAAATAAGTAGACCGCCTCCGTGGTCCAGGGGTTAGAGTTGATGACTTCTAATCCAGGTACCTCTCTGGCGTGGGTTTGATCCCCGGGAGATGCTTTGGTAGTTTAGCGCGGAGGAAGGTAGTCTAGTACTGGTGTAACTCTCCAGGAACGATGGTTAGGAAACTACCCGCCTATATGACTGAAATACTGTTGGAAGAGGGCGTAAAATAAAACAAACAAACTGAAATAAGTAAGGATAATAAAAAATTATGTTGAATATATGACTTAAGTAATTATGTACTATGCTTTCTTAAAATTGGTGTAGAAAAATTAAAAACTAGTTTATAAGCCAACCTTGTTACTATATGTAATTAATTATTTGAACATGCTTCCCTAAATGTTCTTATCATATTAAACAAACTGAGCATTTGCACAATAAACATAAATGATAGTAATATTGTAATATTGTACAACAATGCAAGAATATTTTTAATTGATATCTCTTTCATACTAAATTGCTTATAGAAAGGTTCCAATTGAATATTTTGTCACTTAAATGCAGTAACGGGTTAACACCTATTAAATGTATAAGGAGTTAACCCGTTACTGTGCTAAGGTGCTGAATTGTTGATCTGCACTGAGAGAAGTAATAATTTTCATGCTGTTAGTCACACTAAACATCATGTATGAAGTGTAAACACTACTTTCCTTATTCTGTGCATTATTGCTACTTGTTTTATTGTTCAAATATTTTGTAATTAATTACTTAGGTACAATACCTATAAAGGGGGCACAGGAAATATTTTATTTACAATGTTTGTGCACAGGATAACTATAATATGGCCAATCAAGAGATATGATGCGTGCATCAGATAGCTATATTGTGGCAAATCAATAGCTACTATGTTTGCATGATTGTGAAAGCTAAATATGTATGTATGCTATAGCTATGTACCACATGGTCATGTGATAGATGTATGTGTGTGTATCTAGAATTCTGTTTGTCTGTAAATAATATTTTGTTAATTTAACTCAGAGGAAAGATGAGTTATCTATTTGGCTGGCAGAATGAAGGGATGATAAAGCGAGCTACCAAACATACAGTGGTAATCACAGCAACAGAAGCAGATGCAATGGTTGTGTCACAGTCTACAGGCATTCTATCCTTATCATTGACCAATGTCTCTCAACTACCTCAGGAAGTTAGTTTGTGTATCTTTCACTGATATATTTGCTAGCTTTTGACAGAATTTCCAGTTTCTGTTAAAAATTAAAACATCGATTTTTATCAACTACAGAAACTTTATACCCTAACACCACTAAACTCACCCTACCTTGATTATGGTATGGTGTTTTTCTATAGTAAGGTGTGTCTGTATCTAACAGCTAATGTTAAGCAGCCATTATTTCCATGTCAAGTTACACTTAACTAATGCAGGCTGGCTTACTGGCAAGTCATTTACAGCACTAGCATTCAAACAGTTAACAAGAATAAATGTATTGACAAGTGGCCATTTACTGTGAAATGTAAAATCATTATTATTTGTGGGGCACTAACTTTTGTGGATAGGTCAATCAGGGAATTTAAGATTCAACGAAATTTCATTTTGTCTGTTGTAAAATTATTTTGCATGACATATACAGTTTACCTTTTGGGAACAAAAAAAAGTCCACAAATTTAAGTACCCATGAAAATTTTCTTTGTGACAAAACCACGAAATTTCATGCCCACGAAACTAAATGAATTTACAGTATGTGAAAGCACATGATATATAGGTTGCTTCTGTATAGAAAATCATGAGCACTGTCTTAACATATAATGTTATTTGAATAAAATCACTACATATGTATGAATTTTAAGAATTAAATATTTTGCCCTTATGGGTTTATTATCAGTATATGAGTTCCTTCTTTCAAGATAGTTGTGCCTATATTTATATGATCTTTTTTACAGTAAATTTAATTTGATATTTCAGACATTACCATTCCTGGAAGAGTTTTCTAAGGTAATATTATGGCTAGGTACAGACAGTATGGCCTGGGATAATACAAAAGTGTTTTCCAAGAAGCTTGGTGATAAAAGATGCCATGTCTTTAAGTAAGTTTTTATACTGGTATTATATCTGTGATTTCATTAAATAACTTCTGACTTTAATTCATTTAAAACTCAATTTCAAAACTACGATTTAAAAAATGGTTTGTGGAACATTTATTTAATTAAATACAAAATTTTTATACATGTACCATTTTACAGTGCCAACCTAAAAAAATTAAGCGTATTTCAGTTTAGGTCTGTGTGTTAGTTATCTTTTGCCTACTCTATATCTTTTGAACCAGTGGAGGAGAATTGAAATTACTTCTCTATATCAAGAAAGAAAGAGTATACCTGTTTATATTTCAGACTAACAAACCTAAAGAATATGCCTGACATACCTTATTATTTCCATTTAATGCCCTCCGTGTGCTTGCATTTTATCAAAATGAGGGCACAAATTAGAATTATGAAAATGTGCTTTACAATACAAATGTACATGTATGTTTATTAAAGATTCTATTCAATTTTAAAAATCATTATTCATAATTATGATCTTATATATAATATAAGATTATATTCTTTTTATGATTTTACATTACTGGAGTGTCATTAATTTGTTCGGATTTAAATAAAAATAATGCATTTTCTCGATGAATTATAAAACTAAAAGGTATGTTTTTTTCTACAAAATGAGGTGCGGCAGGGCACAAAATTATGGAAACAATCAGGTACTTGTTGTTTACATTTCAGACCAACAGAATTAAAGAGTATGCCTCATGAAGTTATACAGAATGGTGATAGTATACATACAATTCTTGGCAAGTCCAAGTTGATGAGTCATCAATCTATTTTAACATTTGCTAATGTTAGACAAGAAGTGTATGCAGAATTTGCAGATTTTAATCAGGTTTCCGGAGTTAAGGTAATTTTTGTTAGGCAATGAAGTAACAGGATTTAATGTATATACACATAAATTTGTGTCGATATAGTAAGATTTACAATTAAAGAACTTATACATTTTAATGAAGTATTATGCATTCAGAAATTAGTAGTTTAAAATTAACACATGTCTCTCAAGGTAATAGTGTTTATTTGCAACCCGAGTAGTGAAATAACACCCGAGGCGGACAACATTTTAATGTAATTATCACTGCTATGCATTATTTCTCATCATAGATTTAGTCCAGGGGAGAGAACTAGAACATTATGTTTTCTTAAGTCTATACAGATTACTTTCCCCTGGGGAATATTGACTGGATGATATTCATTTCGAGGATAAAAGATCGTAAAAAAAACTGTATGTATCTGTTTAGTTGTCCAGATCATAGGTACATACATACACAGATCTTATTGAATAGAAGTGCAGTGCCTAACAACCATGACTTTTTGCCTTACACTTTATATACTTCATTTTTGACTGTTGCATATTGCAAAAAGTATAAAGAGGGTAGTAATATGAATCACCTACATAAATATCATCACCTAAGTTTAGTAAAGGATTAACTCCTTATATGATTTAATAGGAGATAACCCATTACTGCATTATGGTGACAAATGATATCTTACTGATGACACAAGCGGTGTGCCTAAGAACCATAACTTGTGCTTAAGTTTTAGGACCTCGGGGAATTTAAACAAAAGCTGACCATTGTAACCATTGTGTGCTGTAGTATAAAATGTTTTCATTCTATTTCAGTGGAAAAGATACACAAAGTTGAATAAATTGTTAAAAGGTCATCGTCGTGGAGAGCTGACAATTTTAAGTGGTCCAACTGGGTCAGGCAAGACAACTTTCACATCAGAGTATGCCCTGGATCTTTGTATGCAAGGGGTAAAAACATTATATAGTAACAATATTATACAGCATGTGACTTAATTATTCAAAAAAAGTTTGAATGTCTGATAATTGTTGAATAATTATAATTGCTGTTATTGATAATGTGGTGTTTTTAAACATGATTGTTCAATAAAAAAATTTGGAAAAAAATAGATTTACTGTAAGTTAATATGATTTTTCGGTTAACACCTTCTATCATGTCTATATATCACTTTTGGTGAACACCTGATATTATTTCTAAATATAGCTCTAGGTAAATGCCTTATATCATGTCTATATTATTCTAGGTAAATACCTAATATCATGTCTGTATATCACTCTAGAGAACTTATATTATTCTATATAAACACATGACATGCCTTTATATTTCTCCAGGTAAACACTTTATGGGGAAGTTTTGAGATCAGCAATGTAAGATTGATTAAAATGATGATGCAGCAATTTTGTGAGTAAGTTGTTTCATTTTTTCTTTCAATGAATGGATAGATGCTTAACTGAATGGTACCTTATGTTAAACATTTTATCTGGTATTCAAGATTTATCATTTTGTGATTGTTGTAAGGTACTACCCTTTGGCTGTTAAATGATAACATGGCATTTATGGGTGTACCATTTTGTGGCTGTTATATGTCATTAGTGACTGTGTGTGCACCATCTTGCTATGGTTATATGGCAGTACTTGGTGTTACTTCTTGTGGTTGTTATATAACAGTTGTAAAAAGTATTACCCTATGCTTGTTATATGGTCTTTTTGGATGTACCGTCATGTGACTGTTATATGGTGGTTATGGTTGTATTATCTTACAATTGTTATATAACAATTGAAGGGGGTACTATCGTTTGGCTGTTATATTGCCTTACTTGGTGTACCATCTAATGGCTGTTATATGGCAGTAGTGTTTGAATTATCTTGTTGCTGTTATATGGCAGTTGTGGGTGAACCATTCTATGACTGCTATATAACAGAAGTAGAGGTATTATCCTTTGGTTGTTATATGGCCCTTGTTGGTGTACCATCTATTGGCTGTTATATGGCAGTAGTGGGTTGTAAGTTGGTTAAAGAAATCATATAATCAAGTGTAATATTTAAATTACAGGAAGAGTATATCCAAGCATCTAGATGAGTTTGATGCTATAGCTGAAGATTTTGCTACTTTACCCATGTATTTTATGGCCTATTATGGTGAAGAGCAAATGAGGAATGTTCTTGAAGTGAGTATTTCATCTGTCACTTAGTGGCTTTATGTAATGCTACCATTGATAAAATGTAACATATTTTCTATAATCACATTAAATAAACTGCGTGATAAAACTGGAGCAAACATTTATTTTCTTCTGTTACAAAGCCTACAGGATTTGTATGGCAATCAAATGAAACTGAATTGTTCTTCCATCAAGATCCTATTCTTAGAAATGGCTGATCAGATTCTTATGAACATTGACATGAATACATTAGTAAAAAATCTGTTAAAATCTATTCATGGGTTATTAAGATATACTAGAACCTTTAGGTCCTCTACAAAACGTTTTATAAAGCGTAGGTCAAAATTGCAGATGTTGTGTGAGAAAGGTATTATAATGCATTTACCTGTAAAAAATGTTTGAATTTTTTCTTGTCAGAAACTAGAAGGCCGCTAGCTTCAGTATTCATCATGTAGCATTACTTATTGTTCCTCTTTAAAATTGTATTTATAAGTCATATTTGACATTTTTGATAGGGTTAGTTTTGTTAGAATACTTAGAATGATAAAAAAAAATTGCATTTGAACATATTCTTTTTAGAATCTAAAAGGCCCAGAGCATATTAATGCTTATTTGGAATTAATCATTTCCTGATTTGTTTCAAGAAATTAATATGCATTGAGACAAAAATGTCCCACCTTTGGTAAGTAATTGTTTGCTTCTATTTACTCTGCTGAGTGATATAATTATTTTTATCTCATTTTTTTTATATAAAAACCTGTCAGATTATGTCTTGTTTTATAAATCTGTTTACAGGCGATGTCACATGCTGTGTATATACATGACATAAGTCATGTGATTGTTGACAATCTGCAGTTTATGATTGGAATGGACTACAATGAGAGGAACAGGTTCTTCAAACAGGACCAGGTTGTCTCATCATTCCGGAACTTTGCTACAGAGAAAAATTGCCATGTAACATTGATTATTCATCCAAGAAAGGTAAAATATATATTGACAATTTTATGTGTACATAAAACTATCTCTCTAGGTAAAATATAATAACAATTATATGTACATATAACTAGAGCTTTAGGTAAATTATAATAACAATACACTAAAGCTGTAACTATTGTACATGTATACATATATATAACTAAAGCAACAGATAAAATGATCTATTCTAGTACTATATTATTATAAATGTGATCATTGCAATTCAGAATGGTTAATTTGATGTTTTTAGTGGTAAATAAGCTATAGAGAGAAATGTTTAATTTTAAAAATTGCAACACCTGGCCCCGTGTTCATTAAGAAAAGATCAGGATCAGGATCAAGTGATCCTGATTTTATTTTCATTGTTTAATGTTACTAAAATTATTTGTGTTTTGTTGAATTAAATTGTAAATATTCAAAATGTTAAAATATGCTGATTTGCAAAGAAAACAAACTATTTTGGGATAAAATCAAGAAATAACAAAACAAATACAAAAATATTTGGATCAAAATAAGGATCAATTTTAGGATCAGGATCAATATTTGGATCAACCGTAAAATGCCCATATCTTGCAAAATTAACAATTAATTTATTCTAAAATTTCATATACTTGCAATTTCAAGTCCAGTTTTATCAAATTTATAATCAGATATTTATCTATGAGGATAAACAATGAAGAATATCAGGGTTTTCAAATTTGATCCTGATCTTGATCCTGATCCTTAAATCTTTGTGAACACGGGGCCTGAGGTTAGACAAAATCATCTTTCCTGTTACGGCACCATATAACCTATACTGTGTTGCTGCACCCTAAAAACAACCAAACAAACAAAAATATGCCACAGATTAAAACATTGATTCACAGAGCTAAGTTACTGATAGTGTGAGGGTAAATGGAGATATTTGAAACATTGATATTTTGTATTGATATATGAGCCGGGTCATGACAAAACCAACATAGTGCGTTTGCGACCAGCATGGATCCAGACCAGCCTGCCCATCCTCACAGTCTGATCAGGATCCATGCTGTTCGCTATCAGTTTCTCTACTTGTAATAGAGTTGGTAAACGAACAGCATGGATCCTGATCAGACTGCGCAGATGCGCAGGCTGGTCTGTATCCATGCTGGTCGCAAACCCATTATGTTGGCTTTGTCATGGCACGGCTCATATCAGCTAAATGTTTTCAGTTGAATGAGACAGAAGAGTTATCAACAGCATCTATTTTTGGAAGTGCTAAAGTTACCCAGGAGGCTGACAATATATTACTGATACAGGATCAGAGACTTACCAAATCCTCCAGGAAAAAATATGTCCAGGTAATGTGATAAATGTTAAAGGGACACCACTGACGTTTTTTGACATGACAGGACTGGAAATAATTTTTCCATTTGATTGAAATTTAATACAGTTATCCGAGTACTATTCAACTTTTTTCTTTTTGAAGAGTAATTATCTGTGATTATCTCCCTTGGATGCACATTACGATACACACGAAATACTACCGAAAACATCTTTAAGTGATTTTCTGCAGGCACTAACTGGTCTGTCTTTTGCAGCCATCTGGCAGAAACTTGACACATTTGCAAATGACCTATCTGAATTGTATGAATTAACCCAACAGAAATACCAAGACTTTCCACTAACTCCTTGCATGTTAAACGCCGATCTTCATTCAATAGGTTCCTAACTTTTTCAACATTGAACTTGTCTGTAATCTGATTTATATAGTAAAAAACTTTAAAACAAACTTTCTTTCAAACTACAAAAGCTAAAGCTTAGTTTGTTTTACATGAAGCATCATCTAGCTGACAAACCTCTTATAAGTTTGTTCTAATTATAGCCTTGAGTCCAAATTGGCCATCCAGAGGGTCATGGCTTTTCCTTATATAGTAAAACTTCAAAAATGACCTTGAAAACTGCATGGGCTATAAACATGAAACATAGTCAGAGGAACAACAACAAAAATTATTCAAATTTATTATTGTAGCCCTGGAGTCAAAATTGGCCCTACCTCAGGGGAACATAGATTTTCTTTGTATGTGACATTTCATAGCAGCCAGTGACATTCCATAGCAGTCATGCATTTCAGGAGCAGCCAGTGACTTTCCATACCAACCACTGACTCAGTACCAACCACTGACTTTCTATAGCAATCACTGACTTCTCATAGCAACAAGTGACTTCCCATAGCAACCATTGACTTACATAGGAACCATTGACATTCCATGGCAACCATAAACCTCTTTAGCAACCAGTGACTTTCCAAAACAACCAGTGACTTTCACAAACAACCAGTGCCTTTCTATGGCAACCATTGACTCTCAATGGTAACCAGTGCATTTCAATGCAATCACTGACTTCCATAGCAACAAGTGATTTTTCATAGTAACCAGTGACTTCCCATAGCAACCACTGAGTACCATAGCAACCACTGACTTTCCATAGCAACCTTTTATTTCCATAGCAACCAGTAACTTTCTTTAATAACAATAGCTTTCCTTAGCAACCAGTGACTCCCATAGCAATCAGTGTCTCACAAAGTAACCATTGACTTTTCTTAGCAACCATAGATATCTTTAACACCTAATGACTTGCCATAACAACCAGTGACATTCCATATCAACTGTTAACTTTCCATTGCAACCAGTATCTTTCCATGGCAACCATTGACTTTCTATGGCAACCATTGAATTTCATAGCAACCATTGACTTTCAGTAGCCACCATTGACTTTCCATAGCAACCATTATCTTCCATGGCAACCATTGAATTTCCTCAGCAACCAGTAACCAATATTGCAACCATTGACTTCCATAGCAACCACTAACTTTCCTTAGCAACCATTGACTTCCTAGCAACCATAGACTCCCATGGCAGCCACTGACTTTTCCATAGCAACCAGTAACCAATATTGCAACCATTGACTTCCATAGCAACCACTAACTTTCCTTAGCAACCATTGACTTCCTAGCAACCATAGACTCCCATGGCAGCCACTGACTTTTCCATAGCAACCAGTAACCAATATTGCAACCATTGACTTCCATAACAACCAGTGACATTTCATAGCAACTACAGAATTCTGTGGCAGCCATTGACTTGCCATAGCAACCTTTATCATAGCAACCAGTGACTTCCATAGCAACCATTGACTTATATAGCAACTTGTGACTTTCAAGAGGAACAAAGCTTTCCATAGCAACTAGTGACTCGCATAGCAACCAGTAACTTTCAGTTGTAACCATAGGCTTCTGAAGCACCAGGTATATTTTCATAACATCTAGTGACTTGCCATGATAGCAACCATTGACTTTCCATAGCAACCAGTGACTTCTGTTGCAGACATTGATTTTCCATAGCAACCATTAATTTTCCATAGCAACCATTGTCTTTCCGTGAGAACTATTTACTTTTTATAAGAACCATTGACTTTGCATAGCAACTGCTTGCTTTCTGTCACAACCAGTGACTTCTATAGCAACCAGTGATTTCATAGCAGCCTTTGATTTTTCATAGCAAAATGTAAATTTCCATAGCAACAATGACTTACATAGCAAACATTGACTTTTACATAGCAATCATTGACTTCCATATCAAACATTTACTTTTATTAGCAACGAGTTAATCTACCATTGAATTTCATAGCATTTAGTGACTTCTCAGGAAACCACTGATTATGTCTAGCAACTTCTTTAGAAACTATTGTTTACCCATAGCAAAAGCAACCAGTAATTTTTACACATGCACTATTTCATATACAAATATGAACTTTATGATATCGGTTTAAGATTTAGATTTTTTATCTGCTTTTTGATTTTTTATTTGTTTATACATGCAGTTTACAATATTGCTTGTTCCTTGTCATTAAGAGTATTTATATTCAGTTGAGCGATATAAGGGCCATCATGACCCTCTTGTTTTTGTGCTTATTGGGATGGGATGTTTTCGTGAACTGTTTTGCTTAAAGAATTGTGTTTCCATTATGGTATGACTATTATTTTCTTATTTTCATTTAGATTGCCAAAAATAGATTTGATGGTGACCTTGGAATTATGACATTGAACTTCAATAAAGAAAACTTGACATTTGAGACAAAAGAGAAAAAGAAATCCAAAATGTTAGATGAAATGGAAGAGGAACAGGAAGATGAGAACTGATATAAAATTATATTACTCTACAGTAATGACAGTGGTCTTAAGCAACTGGTCTACAGCTAGCTTACAAATTGTTAATTAGTACTCAGGTGCCCGTTCCTACCTGAAATAATGCACAGAGGGGCATACAAGATCTTCATCCACCAGAAAAGCTGGCAAGTTGCCTATGACCTTTTACAGTTTTGGTGCGATGTAAAACCAAACCAAAGAAAAAATAAAGCTTCCCTTTTTCACGGGTACTGTTTCATAATTACAGACTTTATCAGAGTCTCTAAACTTGACTAATTGAAAAATAGGGAGAGCTATTGTTTTCAACCAGGTGTTGGCAGCACACATTGCTCAAGTTTTTGCATGGAAGTTGGTATCTCCAAAACTACTGAAACTTCACACAATTATTGAAGAGTAAAATAGGAGGTCACACATATAACTCTTACATGGATTTCAGGCCCTTGTTTAACTATCAGGAACTGTGAATAGTCAAGCACACTGCCCCCTACTGACAGCTCTTGTCACTTATATTAGATTTCATTGCTCTGGAAGGATTTACCAATCTGAATAGCTGGGAAATCTGCCTAGTTTTAACAGAACATTCATAAAAAATATCATGTCTTCAACTTATTGCAGGCCAGTATAAACTAGGATAGATTTTTGTCAAAATGACTGTCAAGAGAATGATCATGGTCTGTGGCATAGTTTTTCTCACTTTTACCATGTTTGTTGAAATATTTAAACAAGCATTTTGAATCTTTATTTAGTTTTTATGAGAACTGTGGTAGGCTGTCTATTCTAGTCTATTTTACAGTTTATGGAGAACAAATTAAAAAAAAAGACAAATTGTGTGTGTGAAAAGGGACATTTTCATAAAAATAGAACAAATTGTGTGTGTGAAAAGGAACTTTTTCATAAAAATAGAACAAATTGTGTCTGAAAAAGGACATTTTCATAAAAAGAGAACTAATTGTGTGTGAAAAAGGACATTTTTATAAAGATAGAACAAACTGTGTGTGTGAAAAGGGACATTTTCATAAAAATAGAACAAATTGTGTCTGAAAAAGGACATTTTCATAAAAAGAGAACTAATTGTGTGTGAAAAAGGACATTTTTATAAAAATAGAACAAATTGTGTGTGAAAAAGGACATTTTCATAAAAAAAGAACAAATTGTGTGTAAAAAGGACATTTTCATAAAAAAAGAAACAAATTGTGTGTGAAAAAGGACATTTTCATAAAAATAGAACAAATTGTGTGTGAAAAAGGACATTTTTATAAAGATAGAACAAATTGTGTGTGTGAAAAAGGACATTTTTATAAAAAGAGAACCAATTGTGTGTGAAAAAGGAAATTTTGATAATAAGAAAAATTTGTGTGTGAAAAAGGACAAGTTGTGTGTAACAAAGAACATTTATATATATATAAAAAAAGAACAAAATGTATGTGAAAAGGACATTTTCATAAAAAAGGAGAAACAACTGTGTGTAAAAAAGGGATATTTTCTTGAAATAATATGCCTCCATAAAAGAAATATTTGGGACCATATTGTTGCCATTTCTTTCATCCTTCTGTTACAGGCATATTTTGAAGAATTTGTTAAATATCTTTGTATGAAGATACAATACATAGAACAAAGTGGTTTGTGTCCAATTGTGTTCATGTCTTGAAGGGGTTTCTGTGTTTTCTCTTTAACCTTATTAAGTTAGAATTTACATACTGGTATTTATTGGTGCTACTTTATTTTAACTTAGATAGGGTACAAGTTTTACCAAGTACGAATCATTGAGGCATAAATTTGATTTTCTGCTATTGCTGGTAATAGTTTCTCCCCAACCTGTGGTGAAAATTTTAACAATCTTAACATCTAGAATTTAAAAAAATATTGATACTTACCAATTAAAATGACATTATGCCTATCTGAGTGTAATTGTTGGGTGTTCAGGTCAAAGTCCAAATAACTTCAGATTTTGCCATAATTGCATTTAATTTTATAGTCTAGTTCATGTGTATAATTATTAACCTGTGTAATCAAAGAAAATTTTATGAGTAACTATCAGAATGTATCCACTTGTGTTTTCGGATACCGTAGGGAGATACATGTATTATGGTATGATGTTGTCCTTCTGTCTGGGCCAACATCCAATGGGTTATGCACTTCATTTGGGTCATAATCTTGGTTAAAAAAATGAAAGAAACTAGACAAGCAACTGTTCAGAAAGATAATATTTATTTTCACTGGTTTTGTGGGAAATGCCACATAATGATAAAAAAAAATTGTCAATAAGCCCCAAAGTTTGGTTCATCTAACCTGTAGAAATAGGTCTTTTTGTTTTGGCTATGAAAGGATAGATAACAGTAAATTTTCTTTAATGCTATTTATTCAGTTATGGATTTTATGTGGCTAAAATGGTTAGACATGAAAGTGGCTAAAACAACAAAATGGGGTATCTACACTAGTACCCTTATGATGTGTCCCTGTATTAGCAAATATTTGGTCAAATTATTTGTTTATAACTTTTGAAGGATGTCAATGATTGTGTTCATATTTAGCGTGCATGTATGTTGTATCAAAGCACAGGTCAAGTTATTTTTTTCTATGCAATCAATTTAGTATTATGTTCGTATATGCAACTTTTCTGTAAAGTCATTGTTTTACCTTGGTTTATTACTTTCTGTAGGATTTCAACGAGTTATTATATTTCAATCTTTGTCTGTCAAGTATTTTAAACAAAAAAAAAACAGATTAGGTGTAATTTGATCCATTTAATATTGATAGAAATATGCTCCTTTTTACCAAATTGTCTTTGAGATTCATTTCATGCCTAAGGTTTAAACCAGCATGTCTTTAAAGATAAAATATACATGGATCACTGTTGAATTACTTATGAAATTTTTTTATTAAATTTAAAAACTGTAAAATTATATTGTTTCCATAATCTTATATCGATTCTCAAATGAGTTGTAACAAAGTTAACATCTGTTAAACTCAACCAAAATGAAGAAGAAAAATGGAGGAGAAAAAAACTCGCACATAAAAACTGCTAAACAGAATAAATGTTTGCAACAAAATATGATACCACTATTTTCAGTAGGTTTTTAACCATTTACAATTATATTTCATACATGTGCTCAAAAGAAAATATACCAACATATTTCCTTTTTACCTGCATTTTGGAATAATTCTTTTTAAAAATTTCAAACAAAAATTGTGTAAACTGCAGGCAGGAGCGATATAGCTTTATACACTTTAAGACTTTCTGAGTAACGCTCATGCTTAGTAATATATAAATTTTCCTTGTTTTGTGTCCTTTTAAGGCAAATTTGAATGTAATATTGGAACTTTGAAATTATGATTTTTGAACAATAGTTTTTTGTTCTGTGAAAATGAAATTAAGTAAGACCTATTTTGTCAATGATACCGAAACTTTGCAATCAGGCATATATTATATGGCACCACCTTGGTGCAGTAACATGTTAACTCCTTATATGATTTAATTAGAGGTAACCTGTTGTTGCACTAAGGTGATCATACATGGCACCACCTCAGTGGAGCTCTTGTTACAGTATTGATGTTGAAAGTTCAATTATGTATATCATTTTTTGAATGATTTTGTTACATACATGTATTGTTATACATTGAATATTTTCTACAAATATACAAATTTTATCAATTACATGTATTGTCTTATGCTCTTATTTTGGACCTTTGATCATTCCATCAATGGTTTGACTATTGAATTCCATAGCAAACAGTGACTTCAAATAGCAATTAGTGACTCTTCATAGCAACCACTGCTTTTTCATAGCCACCATTGAATTACCATAGCAACCATTTGCTTTCCATAACAATTATTGACTTCCATAGCAACCAAGGACTTCATAGCAGCCATTGTCTTTTCATAACAAACTGTTAATTTCCATAGAAACCAGTGACTTCCATTTACATTTCACTTATCAGCCAGTGACTTCTATAGCAAACATTACCTTTCCATAGCAACAAGTGAATCTAACAATGGATTTCATTGACTTTGGAGGAAACATTTTTTTGTATAGCAACCAGTGACTTCCTATAGTAACTATCGTTTTCCCTTAGCAATTACCGTATGAGCAACCATTTATGTTTTTACACATGCACTATTTCAGGTACAAATATGAACTTTGTGATATCAGTTAAGGTTTAGATTATATATCTGCTTTCATTTATAGTTAACTATAAAAATTATTACTTGTGCCTTGTCATTAAGAGCATTTATATTTAGGTGAGCAATACTAGGGCAATCATGGCCCTTTTGTCTTTTATTCTCTTCTTAACATCTTTTTTACCTTTCAATTTTTGACAAGTACACATGTCTATATGACAAATGATTTGGCATTTGACAAGAGTAAGGAATGGTATATAGCAAACTTTTAGGAAGGTTGAAGGTCACTGTTTCTGAAAATAAAATAGGTTTCCAGTTGATATATGGTTAATATTGAAATATTTTAATTAAACTGTTTGTATGTTGTTTATGGTTAATGAGGGTAAGTCTGCCTGTTAAGTACAAAGTGCAGCTTTCACTGTTGAATACTGACCCCATTTCACCAGTCATGCCCTTAAAAGGTTTATTATGGAGTACAAAGTGGTGATTATTTACCTCCATGCAATTTCCAGGGAGAATTAGCCGAAGAGAAGAATTTTGAGTCAAAGTAGGTCTCTGTACAGCATTCAATGAGCATCTAAACAAACAGTAACTTGAGACAATATGAAATGGAGGTAACCTTGATCAGGGCTATTCATGCCAAAAAAGAGTTAAGCTTTCAAAATATCACTGCATACTAGGGGCTCACGCCCTCTTGTACCCTTCCTCTTCATGTAAAGCCACTCCTGCTTCAGTTGGGACATCATGGCAGAATGGTAGACTATGGGAATTACAATTTACTACATCATCTTACTCTGCTGCGAAGATACCTTTGATACCTTCAAATGTGCCACGTTTGAATATGGGAACCAACATATTACCGATTGGCTCTAACTATAGCCAGGTGGTTCTTGTATTCAAAGCGAGGTGCATTTGAATACGGCACCTTGGGAGCCAGTTGTAAATTTGTTGAAAAATTTTGTAAATGGAGTAAAACGGCGATAATCTTGATGTTTATTTCGCCTGCTGGATGTTGAAGTTTAAAATTGACCATCATAAATCGTGAATAATATTATTATCTTCTGTGTCGATGGAGTCAAAAGGATTATACAGTATGAAAATATTGGAAATGGAATGAAAAAATAAGAGGATATTTTTTTTCGTTTGAGAGAAATATGGAGTATATTTTCACGAAACATGATAACTTTTAGTGCCACATATTTTCACGAGCAACTCGTTTTGAGTGAAAATATATACCATATTTCACGAAAAAAGAAAAATAACCTTTTTATTTAATTTCATTATCAAAGAAATAGAGGATATTGAATGAGTGTAGTTTAATACTTAATTTATTGAACAAGTTGAATAAAATCATATGCAAGCCTCTGGCGAGCATAATATTGTTTTATTCAACGAGTTCAATAAATTTAGTATTGAATTTACACGAATATAATATTCTTTTTATCACATATATATAAAATAAGAACAGTAAACTGTTAAAATGAGTAATATTTCAAGGACGCGCCTATAGTGTAACGCTTAACATAAGCGCGCTTTAATGCTATGTTTATATATAGTGCAAATGACGTCACGCCAAAGTGTTATTACACTAGTGTAATGTCGTTTTTATTACATGGCTTTATTACACTCCTGCGTCGCAGTTTATGTGATAAAAATGGTTACAAACCCCCTTGCTTGCTACGCAACTGCAATTGTACAGCGTGCAGTAATATAATTATTGTCTTGTTTTGAACGCCATATTTAGCGCTACATTGTGATGTCACGTAAACAACTCTAAAAACGTCTGTACAGCGTTAATGACTGAATTAAAGATATTGGTGTTCGGATTAATTTCCTTAGTTAGACCATTTTCTATCATTCTAGATAGTTACTAAATCGAAATTCAACAAAAAGTTGTTTTGTATTTATCACATTTTTCAAACAAAATGGTGAAAGAAGTCCCTTAAAATAAATATGAGTTTTGACTTCGCCCACTTTCGTATCTATATATCATATTTATTTTTAAAGAATATGAAATATATTTGACTGATATAGCACCATATTTCATGGGTGAAATTAAATAAATGGTGATATTGATGGTAGGTGTGCAGATTTATTCCCGCGAACATTTTTATCTTGTTTATTATTATATAGAAGTTGAAATATGAATTTTTTTCAATACGGCTTATATTAAGTTATATATATATATATATGATAAGTAGCCCGGGGTTCTATGATATCACAATACTTAACGTTTGTCGGAAAATATTTAAATATAAATGTCATAAATGAATGAGATTTTTCTTCCATCTTATAATTGAACCTTTTCCAGAACTGTTTGTCAAAAAATTATTTCAAAAGAACCAATAAGAATGACATTTTTTAGAATATTTATATTTATAATTTATATGTCTGGCATTTTGGGTAATTTCAGAGGAGGTTACTGTGGTATCAAGGTAATCCCCAAAAAAGCAAGTATGGAAGGGTCAAAAATTTCAAGTTAAGTTGTGAAAAACTTCCAACAGTTAACTTGCTATAAAATCAAAACTATATGAACAGACTATATGTCAGTTTATGTGTTTATAACATAATTTAATTGACTGTGTAAAAACCTTTAAGGAAAATGGTAGTCAAATATGAGGGTTTTATAAAATAGTTTTTCTTGCCACAAATACAATTTCATTATTCACCAAATAAAATTTATTGGCAGATGAAAATGAATCTAGTGTGCAAGTTTTACAAATATTAGCATCATCATGTGTTGCTTTTACTAGCAGTCACAGAAAATTTAAATACCTTGATATCATAGAACCCTTGATATCATAGGAACCGAGTACTCAACATCACTACTGTACAGTAATTCCGTGTAAAAATCTAGATTTAAAATATTTTGCACAAAAAAATTGTTGTTTAGGTGTATGAATAAAATTTGCCAATTCTGACCAATTTTAACACTGGTCACATGAAAATATGCCTACCGTGAAATAAGTGACGCGGAATGAGTAGTGTTGAGTATTCCTAAACTTATTGAAGGAATATATTTAGCGTTATTTAACCATGGTAGATCTTTTAAATTTAGTTGCTTTATACCGAAAAACCCGGAAGTTTCTCCGCAAATGACGTCATTCCGGTTCCTCCCAGCTGAAATTAGTGAAATACTGTTTTCATAAAACAGATTAGTACCATGGTGCTCATACACGAATAGTAAGTTTCTGTTGTGGTTTGTTTGAAGCATTTAGAACAAACGTCAATGAAAAAACAGATATGAAACTAAATCTTGCTTACAGGTCTTATTTCGACCGGCATTTTCATGGACCTTTTCACGTGGGATCGATCGAGTTTGAATTATGTTGCTAGTTATTAGTCATAGACATATAAAGAAATATTCGATTGTGTAATTCGCTTAGTTAAGATGCTTTGTGTGTGAATTTAAGAGCCATTTTGATCTCAAGTACATAGCGAACATATAAAAATTTCTAAATTTAGTTTTAAACTTTGCCCCAAACCGCCCACTTTATGGACCAAGCCATAATGTTCTAATTTTCCCAATAAGTGTGCCTTCTTACTCTTTATTTTATTCATTTAATTCTTTAATTTTGATGTGCTTATAATTAAATTGAAATGTTTATTCAAAGATAAAGGTGAAAGTAGTCCTTTAAATAAATTGTGGTGGCGCGATAGCTCAGTTAACTTAATTAGACCACTGACAGTCACTACTGTGGTCCCGGGTCTATCATGGGTAACACCCTTGGGCTTTTTGAGAGATGCTGTCCATGATTCCCTCTACCTAGAGGTGTCCTGGTAAGAAATCCTGGTAATCCTCGCATGTATCAGTTCTAAGCACTGGGCATGTATTGGTACCAAGGGGTCTATCCAATAAGAGCTAGGGACTGGTTCCTGGATTCCCATGTTTCTCACAGTTGTCTCTGAAGTGACTAGTCAAGAATCATGTCTTCATCCTGGCAAGGTGTTTGACATTAATGGTAGATAGATAGTCTGATTCAGATAGATAAATAAGATGTTTCTTTTTCTGTGACATTGCTTTGAGCTTGTGACTTCTGGACAATGCTATATTTGTCTTGTCAAAATTGTTTAAAAGCTCAAAACATTTTACCAAAGTAAAAATAATTCCCTTTGAATAAGAAACATTAACTGTCACACCTGAGAATAATGTTATATTAATTTTATTTTACATTAAAATCCTGTCATCACTTTCGTTTTGACTTTTGACACAGAGCTATATGAAAATGGAGAGGAAGCTATGGCATCATACATTTCAAATCTATATCAAGAATTTATAATCACGCAAGTTCACATTGTTGCAAGATTTTCTGAGACCATGTTTGACATAAAAATGAAATAAAGATTAAGAAGATGTAATTTATTCTCTGTAATGGATGAAAATGTCAACAAATTCTGTTATATAAAACAAGATGGCGGAATTTAATCAACTGCAAGGGCCAGTGAATCTCGCTCACATGATTGTGGGTCTGGATTTGAAAATGTTCTATTTTTAGAGCTTCTCATCCCTCTGTTATAATAGTCTCTGGTTTTGATTATCATTTACCACACAGACACCTGTTATCTGATTGGTTATTAGGAAACATAATTTAGACTGGTTATTATGAAGCATAATTTAGGGCTTATTTTTTGTCTATAGCATGGGCCTTTTATATGCCTTTTCCCCCTTAAAATTAGTTACAAAATATTTTTTTCTCTGAAAAAAATATTATTACTACATTGTATGTTACATTTCACAAAGTTTAAAGGTATGACACATTCCTCTATCTGTTGAATAAGGCCCTGGTATTTGAATGGGTAGTCCCAACAGAAGAACTATTTTTGAACCATTTTTAGCTGTCATCATGATCAACCACTAATGATATTTGCTTTTAACTTTTCATACTAATTTGAGAGCATACATGACACATGTAAGAGGCCACTATCCAAGGCCCATAACTCTAGGGAATAATTATTAAAAGCTGCTGGAGGTATTCACTTGAAACTTAATACATCACTTCTGGATCATAACTAGAGGTCACTATCCAAGGCTTAAAGCTCTATCATGGATTTCGACGGAATTATAGCCCTTTTTTCTTGTAAAAGTTAACTTTTTCTTTCAATTCTTTTGCAGCCGAGTGGTTCTTCCTATGACTGTGGAAGAGGTAAGCATTTTTTTTATAGATTAATTGCTTATTCTATTAAAATTATATACTAAGTGGGAACACTCAACAAATATACGTGATTCTTAATGATGAATTATCATGTATTATTCATATTGTCCGATTTTATTAATCCTTGCTCATTTATACGGTAACTGGGATTAGTGTGTACAATTAATAAGATTTCTATACTTAATATAGCTTTTCAGTAAAATGTCCATATAATGTACTGACAGTGCTGTAAATAAAAAGCTACATGTACTTGATGAGTTTATACATGTATTATGAAGTCTTTGTCTGGCATTAAATAGATATATATCCATAACTTAAGGTATTATACCAAAGTGGTCTGTGGGCGTCCATGGCTGAGTGGTTAAGGTGTTTGACTTCAAACAACTTGCCTCTCACCGCTGTGGGTTCGAATCCCTATTTGGACTTTGGATTCTTTCATGTGAGGAAGCTATCCAGCTAGCTTACAGAACGTTGGTGGTTCTACTCAGGTGCCTGTTTGTGCCTGAAATAATGCACGGAAGGGCACCTGAGGTCTTCCTCCCAGTAAAGCTGGAAGGTCCCCATATGACCTATACTGTGTCAGTGTGACGTAAAACCCAATAAAAAAACAACAACAAAAAACAAACCAAAGTGGTCTTGTATTGGGTTTGTAGCTTATTGGTCTTTATATTGAGGCTGCTCAGATCCTTATACATGTAAAAACATACTTTAAAAATATAGACACTTATCAGACTAGATAATCTACTCTTTTATATACTTGATGATTTTAGACTAGAGTATGTTCAATCAGATAGCAAAGTTTGAAGTACATATATTGTGAGTATAGACTGCTTTCAGTGCTTATTTTAGGGCCAATTCATTCGACTCCCCCTAAAAGTATGCATTGTTCCCCTATTTATGAAAAAGTAAAAAAATAACTATTTTTATTTTTTGAGACCTATCTTAATAGTGAGACAGAGAAGGGCATTGAAGTTTAAAATCTATTGTATCACAATTTGACTTAAAATGGATTGTTAAATCTTTTCTGAATCAGATTATCAAGTGTTTCGATGTTCTTTCTCTTTTGTATCATACTAGTACTATTCATAGGCGAAAATAAAAACATGTTTCCTGTTGCCACAATATATAACACTAGAAAAAAGGAACCGATGTACAAGCATCTGAATATGACTTTTCTATCATTATCTCTTTCCCTGTCATCACAAAAAGTAAAACCCAGGAAAAAAAAATGATCCACTGATGATGCACTGTGCATGTATTGGTATACAATTTAATTGTTTTCAATAGTACAAGTCTCCAAATTATGATACAATGAAATCAAAATCTGAGAGGCATTAGGATGTACATGTTGATTATGTTGTTAACTTGAATTATGATGACTTTCCTTGGAATAATGATGAAATTTACTGATAATCAGTTGAAACTATGATGAAATTATTTTGAATTATGACCAAGTCAATTGGAAATCCAATATAGTTAAAACAATATTGATGATGAGTTCCGGTACATGTATTAAAGTGGTAAATTAATAATTGTACAGAGGTTTTGTGGTCTGATGTGAATGATAGTGAATTAAATGTATGTTTGATTTAGTAGCATAAATATGGAATTAAGTAGAATAAAGTAATTTAAAGTGCTCATTAAGATTAAATATAAGTGAAGTTAAGCATGATTTCAATTTAAAGGATGCAAATGTAGGATGGAATAAAACTATGGCCCATGTTGTTTTATATTAATACATTTACATGCAAAGAAATTAAAGCTGCATACCTCCAGATGAACCAAAATATTTCTTGTAAATCACCCTGAGAAAATTCACTATACAAGAAGTAATTTTCATGTTACACTTTATGACTGATTTCTCAGTCTTGGAAGGGGTATTTTTACAATACATACAAGTATTCAGACCTATATATTTTTAATTATATAAAATTTTGTTCTGGTCACAATTTGTAAATTACTTACTATGTTCACTTGACAATACTTTTGAAAATATTTCATGAAAATTACCATGAATCTGTAGACATGCGGCTTTAAACTTGAGATGTGTACTGGTAAGAAACCCAGGTACATGTAATTCTCGCATGTATCAGTGCTATACACTGGGCATGTAAAAGAACCAAGGAATCTATTCAATAAGAGCTAGGGACTGGTTCCCGGATTCCCTTGTATCTCATAGCTGTGAGGTAAAGACCCTACTGGAAATAAGTGCTTGCACTTTCGTAGGTTATCCTTGACCGCCCGGTCCAAAGAAAATCAAATCAAATCAAACTGTTTTAAGACTAATATATGTATAATATCATTGATTGCAGTACCAAGTGGCACAGTTATATTCAGTAGCAGAAGCCAGTAAAGAAAATACCGGCGGTGGTGAAGGTATAGAAGTGCTCGTCAATGAACCGTTTGATTTGAACGAACTAAAAACAGATACAGATACGGCTCAGAATGATAACAAAATCTGTGCACCAGAAAAACCATTATTTGCCAATGGGAAAACATTCACTAAAGGACAATACACACATAAAATTTATCATCTTCAAAGGTAAGGAGATAAAGTTTTTGTGACCAATTAAATTGTGTGATTTAGACAAAAAATACTAAAAAGCGGAACCAAAAACATTTTTTTTTAATTTGCAAAAAAGACTGAACAAGATTTGTAAAAGAAGAGAGTTTTCACATTGTTATTCTATGTTGAATGGTAAAGCAACAGCCTGTTAATGTTTTATACACACATGACAAAACTTCTAAAGCCCCTATATTACAAATCGCTATGGTTACAGCTTGAACATTTTTATACACATAATACATAATAGTGTAACATCTTTTTTTATATTTCCTGTTTTATCACAAGATTTTTATAATCTCACATGAAAGTTAATTGAGTAATTAATATAGATGTGATACTAGTTCTCAACAATGGTCTTCTTATTTTATAACAATCTAAAAATACTGGATCAATTATTGTCAATTCTACTGTGTACTGTCTGGTTCTAATTGCTGGTTTAATATAGAAAACTCTGACCATCTTATGAGCAAATAGCTGTTATGTGACTATTTTATGCTGGGGCATAACCAACCTTAGTAGCATTCTTAAAGTCTGAAATCTCTTCTAAGAAGTTGAATGAATGTTGAGTTAGTTCTGTCTCAGCAAGCAATGTATTGATCACACGAGTACAGGTTACTAATTTTAGTAATTTACATCAAGATTTATATCACTTTTTATGAATTAGAAAATTCCAGTGGAGGTTTTGGTTGTAAGTTCTTTTTTCAAAAATATCAAAGAAATTCCCTTGAAATTTCAAACACACATGTCATTTTGAAATTTATGTCAATGGAAGGTCACAGTCCAAGACACATAACACTTGCATGGATTTTCTTTTTGTGAACACACTATACAGACACTCTTGTTCAACCATCAAGCTGTAAGAAAAGTCAATTTTAACATTGACCTTTTATTATTTAAATTTCTATATTGGGTGGGATATCTTTGAAAAATTATGAAAAGGGCCTGTAAATTTTCCATGGATAAAAAGGCAAACATTATTCACATGAAAAGCTAAATATATATATTTGTTCCATTTTATTTCAGTAAAGTTCCAGGATTTATCAGAAAAATAGCACCAAAAGGCTCATTAGAAATTCATGAAAAGGCATGGAATGCTTACCCATACTGCAGAACATATGTTTATGTAAGTATAATTATATTAATTAATATGTAACACACGTATTTTCACTTACAGCTCACTTTGATAAAAAATTGTGGATAGTTTTTTGCTCGACTATACAAAGTATATGGAGAGCTGTCCTACCCGCCCCGGCGTCCACGTCCAGATTTCAGATTAAAGTTTTGGTGCAGTAAAATATTTTTTATATAACTTTGTCATTTCTTAAGGTATCAACTTCAAACTTCAAATATATGTTTCTTATCATCAACCACATCTTATGTGACAAGGTTCATAACTCTAGCACCAATACTATCAGATTTATCTCCCCTTGAACTTAGAATTTTCCTTAAAAAATACTATTTTTAGCTCACCTGTCACAAAGTGACAGGGTGAGCTTTTGTGATCGCTTTTCGTCCGGCGTCCGTCCGTCCGTCCGTCGTCCGTCCGGCGTCCGTCGTCCGTCCGTAAACTTTTGCTTTAAATGACATCTCCTCATAAACCACTGAGCCAATTTCATCCAAACTTCACAGGAATGTTCCTTTGGTGATCACCTTTAAAAATTGTTCAAAGAATTTAATTCCATGCAGAACTCTGGTTGCCATGGCAACCGAAAGAAAAATCTTTAAATATCTTCTTTTAAACAACCCTAAGAGCTAGAGCTTAGATATTTGGCATGAAACATCTTCTAGTGAGTGTCTACCAAGTTTGTTCAAATAAAAGCCCTGGGGTCAAAATTGGCCCCGCCCCGGGGGGTCATTGATTTTCCCTATATGCATATAGTAAAAACTTGAAAAATCTTCTTTTAAAGAACCCAAAGAGCTAGAGCTAAGATATTTGGCATGAAACATCTTCTAGTGAGTGTCTACCAAGTTTGTTCAAATAAAAGCCCTGGGGTCAAAAATTGGCCCCGCCCCGGGGGTCATTGATTTTCCCTATATGCTTATAGTAAAAACTTAAAAAATCTTCTTTTAAAGAACCGTAAGAGCTAGAGCTTAGATATTTAGCATGAAACATCTTCTAGTGAATGTCTACCAAGTTTGTTCAAATAAAAGCCCTGGGGTCAAAATTGGCCCCGCCCCAGGGGGTCATTGATTTTCCCTATATGCATATAGTAAAAACTTATAAAATCTTCTTTTAAAGAACCCAAAGAGCTAGAGCTAAGATATTAAGCATGAAACATCTTCTAGTGAGTGTCCACCAAGTTTGTTCAAATAAAAGCCCTGGGGTCAAAATTGGCCCCACCCCGGGGGGTCATTGATTTTCCCTATATGCATATAGTAAAAACTTAAAAAATCTTCTTTTAAAGAACCATAAGAGCTAGAGCTTAGATATTTGGCATGAAACATCTTCTAGTGAATGTCTACCAAGTTTGTTCAAATAAAAGCCCTGGGGTCAAAATTGACCCCGCCCCAGGGGGTCATAGATTTTCCCTATATGCATATAGTAAAAACTTAAAAAGTCTTCTTTTAAAGAACCTAAAGAGCTAGAGCTAAGATATTTAGCATGAAACATCTTCTAATGAGTGTCTACCAAGTTTGTTCAAATAAAAGCCCTGGGGTCAAAATTGGCACTGCCCCAGGGGGTCATTGATTTTCCCTATATGCATATAGTAAAAACTTAAAAAATCTTCTTTTAAAGAACTCAAAGAGCTAGAGTTTAGATATTAAGCATGAAACATCTTTAAGTAAATATCTACAAAGTTTGTTCAAATAAAAGCCCGGGGGTCAAAACTGGCCCTGCCCCAGGGGTGTCATTGTTTTTAACTATATGTGTATAGTAAAAACTTTAAAAATCTTCTTTTAAAAAACCCAATGAGCTAGAACTTAGATGTTTAGCATGAAACATCTTCTTATGGGTGTCTACCAAGTCTGTTCAAATAAACAAATAAAAGCCCTTGGGTAAAAATTGGCCCGGGGGGGGGGGGGCCTATATACAGGTGAGCGACCTCAGGGCCATCATGGCCCTCTTGTTTACTGTTACTTCTTTATTTCTTAAGGGATCAACCTCATACTTGAAATATATGTACCTTATCATCATCAACATCTTATGTGACAAGGTTCATAACTCTAGCACCAATATTTTCAGATTTATCTCCCCTTGAACTTAGAGTTTTCCTTAAAAAATATTATTTTAAACTGTTACTTATTTATTTCTAAAGGGATCAACTTTATACTTCAAATATATGTACCTTATCATCATCCCTATCTTATGTTACAAGGTTCATAACTCTAGCACCAATATTTTCAAATTTATCTCCCCTTGAACTTGAATTTTCCTTGAAAAATATTATTTTTTACTGTTACTTATTTATTTCTAAAGGGATCAACTTCATACTTCAAATATATGTACCTTATCATCATCCACATCTTATGTGACAAGGTTCGTAACTGTAGCGAATTATCTCCCTATAAACTTAGATTTTTTCACTGGAAAAATGTTATTTTTTACTATAACTTTTTCAGTTTTAAAGGTATCTACCTCAAACTTCAAATACTTATTCCTTATCATCAATTACATTTTATGTGACAATGTTCATAACTCTTGAAGCAATATTTACAGATTTATCTCTCTTTGAACTTAGGATTTTCTTTAAGAAACTTCTTTACCTTTTAAGGTATCTACTTCAAACTTCAAATATATATTTCTTATCATTACACACATGTTGTGTGACAAAGTTCATAACTCTAGCGTGACTATTTTTAGAATTATTCCCCTTGATCTTGGAATTTATGTTAACAAATGTAATTTTTTTACTGTAACTTAATACATAATTATACATAATTGATTTTTCTTTCATAGTATTGTCCTCCTTACTGCGTCCAGTATTTTATTAGTCGAGCTTCGCTGTCTCCTGTGACAGCTCTTGTTTTCTTGCTTGTCTTTCTTTCATGCTAACAAAAATCAAGAATTTGTTTAACTTCCAAGGATAACGGTATTTTGATACTTCTTCTAATGCCTATCTGTAAAAACTGGTTTGATTGCATGGCTAAAAATAGTTTAATTGGAAAATCTGAATTATAAAGAAGGCAAAACATATATGGTCATCATCAGATTTACATGGAAGAAATAAGTAGATCTGAACTTTAGTCAGATTGAATTGGTACACTGTACATGTAAAATTGTTAAATAATAAAGAATTAATTCTGATATAGGTTTTAATATAAAATCACGCTGGAAAAACAATGTATGACATATTAAGTCTGTATTATCTACCTTCTTAGGTCATCCTAGGAGACAACTGTAGTATACAATACTTTGTTATTTAGTCAAATTATTATTTGATATATTCAGAGGATTAAGTAAATTTAATTAGGTATGTGTGTATAGAATATGGAGAGATTAATTGATTTAAATACACAATGTCAACCAAACATTGACTAATGATTTATGACAATTGACAAAGTGTTTTAAGTGCCCTACTTGTGACTAATTTTTGACTTCCGGTCAGTTTGTTGTAATAATGATGATATGGTTAAATAGCTTTGAATATAATACATAATCCAAGATGAAATAGGATAAATGTTGTAATATTAATAATTACCAAAGTCTGTAATTGTATGATACATTGTATCTGTGTAAAGAAATTTTATAACACCGGTAGGTTTCAACTTTTCCTTTTCGTCCACACAACACTGGTAGCTTTAGAATTAAAAGGTTAAAGGTCACATTAACCATAGCATTATGCTATTAGCTAATATAGATCAATAATCTTTCACTCGAGTCACCCAAATCTGTGCGATAGATATGCCCTGACTTGCCCTTTGTAATTGGAGATTCAGGGATTCCATTATTAAACCTCAAGAGTTTAAGAAGACTTTGTGGTTGTGTTGGTTACACTGTCTTTATACATGTGCACTGGTATACAAGTTGACTGGTATACAAGTGAACTGGTATACAAGGGCTGGTATACAAGTGAACTGGTATACAAGGGCTGGTATACAAGTGGACTGGTATATAAGTGGACTGGTGTACAAGTGGTCTGGTATACAAGTGAACTGGTAATGGTATACAAGTGGCTACTGTGAACTGGTATACAAGTGGACTGGTATACAAGTGAACTGGTATACAAGTGGATGAGTATATACACATGTCATTATCACACATGCATTGTGAGATCTGACAATGTTTGTTTCTAGCTTGAGTTCTCAATGAATAGGGAGAGCTATTTCTCAGGCAGTTGTGACGGTCACACTTTGCTAATGTTTTTGTGTGCATGTTGGTATTTCCAACTCTACTGACAGGAATAGATTGAAACTTAAAACACATATTTGAGAGCATAAAAGGAGGTCACTATCCAAGGCTCATAACTTTAACATGGATTTTGAAAAAGTAATGGTCCATTTTGAAGATAGAAATTTCTACATTATCAAGGCTCTTGTTTTACTATCAAGCACTGAGAATAGTTGAGCGTGCTGGTCTACGGACAGCTCTTGTTAGTGTAAGGACATTATATGGAATAGTTACATTATTTCAGCTGTATTAGACTTGTATTGATTGACAACAATTTTGTTTTGATTTGTTTTTCAGAATCCAGGTTATATGAAAGAAGGTTTTTACATTATGATAGAAACAATGCATTATGGGGACCGAGGTACAACAGGAAATGTAAGATCTATTATGTAAATGTTTTAGATTTATCACCAGACTTCTTATGACATTTACATAAATGTATGCAAATACATAGTCTAAAACCAGTTGTACTATCAAAGCAAAATGACAGACTATTTAGATATAGAACTTGTCTTACACTGGAAAACTTGTAATCAATATTGTTTATATGTGCAAAATAAAAATATATTTCCCCCCCTCTGAAGAATGGCCAGCTAAAGTCATTGCAACTCATATTTTATTGTAAGGCAAAAAGGATTCTATTTACTGTTACCAGTACCATAATAAATTTGTGACATTGACTTGGTTTTTGTTGAAAAGTTGTAACTTTAAAGGTTTTCCTTATTGAAGATAAAATTGTAGTGTCTAGTTAGACTGCACAGACTGGCCATGCTTAATACTGGTTATCTAACATATCATTTAAACTGTAAGGATTAATGAAATAGGAGAGAATTACATGAGTAAGCTGTTCTAATGGGTTGTTTCCCTTTCGTCTCTAGTGCAATCCATGCTTGCAGGGTTAATGTGAAGACAACTCTATTCAATGAGAGTGACACTACCCTCCAGAGTGTCACATTTGAGTTATTTACCTTTTATGATATACATTCTTTAGAATGCATTTAAGAAAATGTTAAAAAAAAAACAACAGCAAGGGAATTACTTTTCTTTCAGAATAGGCGTATGAATACAACATCAATGCTCATAAACAATGTTATGTCTCTAGTGATATTCTTCTGTTGTAACTTTCTGTTTTCTTTCCTAAGAAAACTTATAGGTACTGTGTATAATAAAGCTGTATATTTCATTGAAAACATGATTACCATTTCTATATTTCAGATACACGGGCTAGAGGGTCAAGATTTAACATCGAGGAATGTAACAACCATAGATATAGCTAATGACCCCATTAGTAGCAAGGTCAGTAAAATAATCAATATACTGGTGAACTAGTTAAGACAGTCTTACTAAATCTTGGCTTGGTGAATATTAGATAATATTATTAGATATGAAAATAAGCAGTATGCAGTTTTGAATAAGGAAGATGAAATTTCACAAAGATGTGGCACTAAATTGTTGCATCTTCTGCCATTGTCAGTATTTTAATGAACATTAATACACTTGTTACTATATAAAAGAAACAAAATTGCCAATGATTTCAACTGATTTTGAGTGTCACATGATCGATTATGAGTAACACAGGTTCGAGCTCTATTTGGTATTTTAATAGACACACATAAAAAGTGTTTAAGAAAATATTTAATTTCAGCTCAATATTGCAAAATATGTGAAATGATCTAACCCTTTAAATTGGTGGAACCAAAAGTGATTAGTCTTTGCCACCAGTATAAAATCAGGCCAGCTTGCAAGTCTGTGCAGTCTGGCAGGCTCTATATTTTTGGTGGATCAATATTAAATTTACCTTGATGTCCCCGATATTGAGAATTGATAGTCCCAGCAAGTCCATTAAACAGATTCAGCAGGTTAAGGATTTCTAAAATATTTTTTATTACAGGATTACAAGAAAGAATTTGACCCAAAATTGTTTAAGTCAGAAAAGACTGGGAGAGGTCTGCTGGTAGAGAAAGATTGGATGGTGAGTATTCAAGTTATCTTAGGTTTTATTAATTAACTTTCCAATATAAGGCACGTTTTTACTTCAAATTTAAGGCTAATATGAAGTTCACCACAACATTATGAACATAAAACAGGGCCACTATGCAAAAAGTATGGCCTTTATGAGAAATCTCTGCTATCTATTATGAGATTGGAGATTTTTGATTGGCTCTCCAGCTCCGCATTTATTATGAATCTGCCTTTTTTCTAACCACCTGAACTGGTAAAGGGTGAGCTATTAGAAATCAATGATTGTCTGTTAGTGTATAAAAAATTATTTTAGTTTGATTGTACTGGAAGATATTGAAACACTCTCGAATCCAGTCCTGGAACCAACCAGTACTTAGCAATGTGTTTAAAATTTCTTGCTTATGGTAACAACGGCTTGCCTCTGACGGGGTTTGAATCCACGCGGCCTGCAATCCTTAGATTACTAGTCGAACTCTTTAACGACTCAGCATGGTGTGCCATAATTGTTGTCTGTCCTGCAATGTTGGCTCCCATTTAAAACAGAAATACTTGCCAAAGTTAGTAAAGAAATTAAATTGAAAATCAATATGATTCTTAATTTTGATTCAGTGAAAAGCATACAAAGCTTTTATTTTTGGGTCATTTTACACAATAAGCAGGAATATTCTTAAGAAAAGGAGTGAGGCAATGATCTGAAATTTGCATGCTTAGTTATTGGTCCAGATCTACATTGAAGGGTTCACAAGTCTCAAAAAAAAAATATCTACCCTTTCATATAAAAAAAACCTTTGTGGAGCCATTTTATAATTAAATCATATCTGTGTCAATGATGTTGCCCTTTTTCTTTTAAAATAAAAGAGGTGTATCACTTATTATTTAAACAAATATTGTTCTTTTTCTTCAGAAATCTGTTGAGCCTGTGATGTGTGCGTACAAACTAGTTACGATAAAATTTAAATGGTTTGGACTTCAAGGAAGAGTAGAGAGTTTTATAAATAGAGTAAGTTTAATTGGATACATATTGCCTATTTAATTGTAGTAAAATCATTTTAAAAGTAAGAAAGATATCAGCATGAATCTTGAAATACTTGTTTGTCATAATAAGGCACAGTTGAAAGACAACGTGACTATTCTGAAAGCTATATTGTTGGAGTTATGCCCCTTTTTAATGTAGAATTTTTGTCATAATTGCCTATTATTAGTAGGATGAGTCTGATGACTTCAAATCTGTTGACTTGGAACTATCATGACAAGGCACAGTTATCCTGAAATCATTACTTTTAGGAGTTATGTCCCTCCTTAACATAGAATTTTTGTCAATGTTGCTTTTTTAATTTTTTATTTAATTAATTTGGAACTATCATGGCAAGGCACATTTGTAAGACAAGGGACATTATCCTGAAATCATTACTTTTAGGAGTTATGTCCCTTTTAAACTTATACTATTTATAAAAATCAGTTATTGATAGTGATTGCCCTTTATAGACGAGAGTTAACACTCCATGCAGTGCTCTTGTTTAATATCTATACATTTCTTATTCATAATGTACATTTATATTTTCAGCAAGAACACAGATTATTCACAACATTTCATAGACAAGTGTTTTGTTGGACAGATAAATGGTATGGAATGACAATGGCAGATATACGAGCTATAGAGGAGGCCACAAAGAAAGAATTAGATGACGTAAGTGTTTAATGTGTGTCTCATAGGATGAGAAAAATGTGCAGCTTGTCCAGGTCTTAAACCATTGATCTTCAAAATAGGTCTTGCAGCTCTTAACGATGTAGCTTCATAACTGCTTACAGATATTCCTCTCTAATAATTATTGTACTTATACCATGACATTATCTCCACATGTATTAATATCATATAGAACATTGGATTCTGAGCTTAAAACTATTATGGCCCCACATTAAGCACAAGAGGAGAAGCAAAGAACGATGTGCAATCTGACCTCAACACAACCCTAGGTCTTTTGGAACACCATCCTGGCTGAGCTACTTGACTACTTAACACATTTTCATTTAAGTTTATGATCAGTTCCATACTATAGCATATTCCCCCTATGTATTGAATATGAACCACAAATTTCTATTCAGGAATAGAAAACATTTACATTGACTAAGAGGTAAAATCTGTTGGGTGCCACATGTAGCAGGGTGAGAAAAAATGTCCCGTCTGACTTGGACCAGATCCAAGGATTGTGGGAACACCATTTCTCAGTACTTCAGAGATACATGTCTGTTAAGAATTTTGAATTATCTGTTATGTATCATAACATGTGAAATATTGACTTATTTCCAATTTGAACAACATCTGAAAGAATTTTTTCTTAAACTTACAGCAGCATGCCTCAAGATGATTGAAAATATTTCAATGAATCAAACTTGTTAAAATTTACTAAGATTTTAGGCAAAGTAGAAAGATTCAAGTAATAATTTACATGTTATGAGCGATTATTGGTGAATTTTTCCTTATGTGTAACTATATTTCTACTGCGTTACTAACGCAGTAAGGGCATGTTTTGCATATTTTGACCTCTTTTTGTAATAAACGTGGGTTGTAACTGCCATTAATAATGTGTAAAATGATTCCTTTTGGTTACTATACAATAATATACATTTAATTTAATTTTCAAAATTTTCATGAAAATAAGCATTTATCTGGAGGCATGCTGCTTTAAGAGCAATTTTCCTGGTACTGTTTGAAATTGTAGTTCACATTATATATTGTATTTATTTCAGCAAAGACAGCATGGTGAACTTCGGGGAATGAAAGCTGAAGATTGATGTATGGATAAATACCTAGGGCAGCTTACAGAATTACGTGTGTACAAGTGGAGAAGTTGTTGTGTTTTAGTTAGACCTTTGGTACTGTATGTACGGAGGTTGTTCATGATCATTACCTCCCCACCTTGTCTCACAGCCTTCAACTTGATCTTCTCTCTAGTGACTATAACATTTCCAAACTTACAGAAAGAAAAAATCTTGATAATTTCATAATTTCTATGTTTATTTTACAACAAATTAGATTATAATGCTTAGTCTTGGTTTTAAATTTTTTGTATGCAATTCATTAACGTAAAAGATATATTTATAAAAAAAAGTGTGGACTTGATTAGGTTGTTTCTGTTTGAGAATTTTACATTTAGTTTAGGGTATCCAGTTTTAGGAAGCAGAAGTACTCATGTTGTTGTACGGTCAGTCAGTCCTTCCATTTAATCTATATCTAGTGAACTTTATAGTCATATCAAACATGTTGTCCGCAATATCTTGTGATAAATTTATTCCTTGAAGTAAATAAACTTGTTATATAACTCTGATTTCAACAGGAACAAAATCACACAAAGAAATAAATGCATGTTTTTTTCAAACCTAACTATATGTCATATATTAAATAAAATTTAGCAAAATTTAATGCCCTCTGTATCCTAATTTTGTTTGTATGATAGAAAAAAGAACATGATCAGCTTACGGAAATTATATGTTGATAGAAATTCTAAAAATGCCCATGAAAATCTAACTTCAATGGGCCATGTATGGTGAAGAATACAAAAATATCATCATCCCACTCTTTGTTAATTATGTTTTAAAGCTTTCACATTTATTTTTCCCTTTTGGAAAATACAAAATAACTGAATTTGCTTGTTATTTATAGGTACTCTTCTTTCTTTTGTTAAAAAACTCACATGATGTCATCACATGATGTCAATAGATGTCATCCATAATTGTTTGTGATTTTATGCACTTTGTGTAGAGAAAAGTACAGTGTGTTATTTTTATAATTTTATTAGGAATGTAGAGAAAGTTGACAGATGTTTTGTTTATAAAAAAAAAGCTGGTCTCTTGCTGTTGTTGTTGTTATAGTTTGTTTCCCCATTGAGAATACTTTTTGTATCGTGCGTTCTTTGAGACTATCCCTGCCTCTGTTATAATACTGTTGACTGCTTTAGCTATTTGGTTATATATTACTGGTAAAGTCATAATGCTTTATATTAAGTCATATTTCTGTTAAAACATTCCATAATCTAATGCCTTAGCATTTTCATGTTTAAACTTCTTTGTGAGTTTACTGAAAGCAATTTGTCCCGAATGAGCTTGACAGTTTACTAAGAGAACTATATTTTGAGATAAGTGACCTCCATGGCACGAGTAGTTATAGTTGCTTACTTTGAATTACTGGCTCCTTACCACTAGGGGAGGTTCAAATCCCAAAAGGGATATGCTTCTTCCACGTGAGGACTGTACATCTTGCTAACAGAAGGTCAGTGGTTTTTATAATGCACATAGGATTTTTTAAGGTCTTCATTCACCAGGAATTGCTGAAAAGTTGCCCTATGACCTTCACAATGTCAATGCCACTTAAAATCTAATTAAAATGTTTTGAGCCAAGTAAGGCACAGATATTCTACTGTTTAAACATGGTTTGATTTGTACTGTTGGTTTTGTTTATATATTTCTGATGGTCTATTTCTAATTACATACCATGATTTTATAATGCAAACTAGATTATTACAACAAATTGTAAACAATTTATTGTAAAACTAAGAAAGGGAGACAATCACAGCAAGAGAGCCAGTGTTGTATTTTCTTTATGTATATACACTTTATTTACACCAATTTAATTCACCTGAGGTTATAGGTGAGCTATTGTGATCAAAAATGTTTGTTGTCTGTTTCATATGTATACTTAACCAACAACAACTTGCATTTTTTTTTGTACAAACAAAATGGAAGAAAAAAAATGGAATGAGCAATCCAGGGTTATAATGACCCTATTGTTATTTTATTTTGTGCGTTTACCTCATCATATTTATATTCTATACTTCATAGATCATCATATCTTACTGTGTGAGATTTACATTCCTTACAATGCTGACAAGTATAATGACTTGCCCAAGCACCACCAGTATAAAGTCATAGGAGAGCCAACTCATTAGTGAAGTCTGACCTAACTTTATATTGCTGGCTGCAATATAGCCTTTTTTGCGTCGGGAAATCAAATATAGTGACAATGGAAAGTTCCATTGTTCAAAGCAGGGCAAAAGGGGGCAATGAAAAATTCCATTTTCTAAGCCCAGCAATAAAGTGACAATTTAAAGTTCCATTGTTCAAAGCCGGGCAGTAAAGTGACAATGAAAGTTTCATTGTTCAAAGTATGTCAAGTAGTGACAATGAAAAAATTCCATTATAAAAGCCAGGCAATAAAGTGACTATGGAAAGTTCCATTGTTTAAAGCAGGGCAAGTACGTTATACAAATTCAGCAAGATAAGGCTTAAAGCTACACATCTCCAGATGAATTTACAAATTTTCCACACAAAAAAAATCACTATTTTTTATTGAGAAATAAATGTTAGTTAAGTGTATAAAGCTATATATCTGCTGGGTATATTTAAATTGTTTGAATTTTGAAAAAAATATACTTCCAAAAGAAATATGTTAGCATATATCCTTAAGAGCCAATGGTACATTTGCAAAATCATAGCTAAAGGTTAAAATCATCCTTAAAATAGCATAATATTTTGTTCAGGAACATTTTTTTCTGTTTATGCACAATAGTCATGTGTACAGTATTTAATAACAGTGACAGTTTATGTAAAATATCTGCGGGAATGGAACATAATAATTTTTTCTAAAAATATATTCTATAGAAATATTTTATTAGATATAACTTTATACCATTTAACAATCTAAATTGCATTGCATAATATGATTGAATTTGCTTAGTTATTACCATTTTCTCTTACATTGTTACTTAGGAAATACAGACTTTAATTGTATATTTCAACATCTCACATTTATTTAATTTTTATGAGTTTTTAAGTTCCTAAGGCTAATATATTATATTATAAATTTATTTGTGTACTTGACAAAATTTTTACTATAGGTAACAATTTCTAAATTTTTATGAAAATTTGCATGAATTTAGGAGTGTGTAGTTTTGATATATTGTTGAGATATGTGTAGATTTTTTGTTGAAACATATTACATTGTAGTTAACATGATCTACATAGCAGTTAACATGATCTCTTTAATGCCTTATTTGATCACTATGGCATCAAGGAACAGATATGTTAATGCATAAAGGGTACCCTTACATTCTATACCTTTACAAATTTTTCACCAAGAATAAGGCACCAAAATTTTTGTTCTCTGTAAATTGCCTGAATTCTTCATCGTCTTTTCATTTTCACTCCAATATATTATTACGAAGGCTTTGTGCAAAAGGGTTGTAACTTGTATTAAATAAGGAAGGAGTTACGACCCTTTCACACCAAGCTGTCACACCAGGCTTAATTGTTGAATGTTTTGTTTTTCTGGCTCTAACACTGGTACATTTACTTGTTTCTAAAGTGCTAATATTTTGATGCTTTGCTGAACTAATATTTGTTAAGGCATTTCTGGTGATAGATAAACAAATTTACATTATACAATAGTTTTATATTAATTGTTTTTTCATTTGAACGGCCAAGTTGATAAAATTGTTTGAATTTTAGTATTTATACAATGCTGCTGTGAAAGGAGGGATGAAGTTATTAGGGGTAATATTAACATCCCCTTCATAAGACATACCCTATGTTTAACACTGGAATATAAGTACCAGTTACAACCATGATCCAATTTGTGTTTTTGTTGATTTTTCTTCATTTATCATTTAAACTCTTCATATAAATAATTATATATTTCTCTAGTGTTTGAGATTTTCATTGTAGGATTTTGTTTTTAAATTGATACGTTTTTTGTTGTTGTTTTTTTTTTTACTAAATTTCAATATTTGTAGGGGAAATTTAGAAATGATTTTGTTAGTCATTTTTTCCAGTACATTTCTATGATGTATAAACATTTACTAAAATGAAGATTGCCATTTGGAAATGCATTGTAATCTTTGTCAAAATCATGTAGTAATTTGGTTACTTTTGATAATTCATTTTGATTCTTTTGATAATGAAATGTAAGTAGTTATATTTGTTATTTTCTTATTTTTTATTGCATGTTGTTGGCTCTTTATACATAGCCAAACATTCATAGTCAAAATATTTTATTTTAAGAGACCACCTTTAGGTAAAAGCCACAATCACAAGGGAGGTCATTTATAGCCACTGTTTTTCTGTACTGTATGCTCAGGTAAAATGTACTTTACCTGTATTGTGTATTATAAAATATAAAATATTCTAGCATTAAGGGAGTATAAATTCTAGCAGGAATGGAAAATAAAGAAGACCATTAAAATGGCTGTCAAAAAATTCAAATAGTTTAAAATGCAACCACAATTGTTAAGTTTATACAAATTTGAAACCAATTCCAGTTACAGTACTGGTACTGAACGATGAATATACAGTTTCCTCACTTGTCAACTAGTGCTAGTGGAGTAAGTCCCAAAGTTAGCATCAACGTGTAAACAACGGCAGACAGAGAAACTTTAGAAACACCTGTTTCTAGCAAAGACTAGAAAAAAAAGCTGTCGGTCCATAGTTAACTATAGTGTTATTTTTAAATGTAAGTACTCATACAATGTATCATTAGATAATATAGGTACACATTACCAGTCCCTGATTAAAAAAACTACTTTTTCTGATCAATATACAAATATTTATGTATTTATTGTTTTGCTCATATTCCTCAACTTGTGTTGTTGTTAATAAGTATTTTAATTTATATTTTCATCTTGCGACATGGGTGGTGTTTATGTAAATCATGTGTTGATATTTGCTTCACTGTCATTCAGTCTATACACAAAAAAAATAAAATTATTCAAATACTGGACATCTGCTGTATACATTGCTCATTTTTTGTTTGTTTTTATTTTTAATACATTGTATATGAAGAAAAATATCCTGATATAGTCAACTGTTGTTTAAAATGTTATGAAGCTCCTGAGGCCTGTCTTATCAAGTATCCTTATGTACGTACGTGAATCATACGATTTTGGCGGTGTTTTATCAAATGCCGCAGATATCCTTAATCGTACTTTATGGTGAAATGCTGTATTAATAATGTACAATTTGTAAGAACATCATATGTAAACAGCTAATTTAACCTTACATTGGTGATATTTAAGGGACCGTCCGTGACGGAGTGGTTAAGGTCGTTGACTTCAAACCACTTGCCCCTCACACCACATCAAGTAGGGGACTTTTTAATTCTTACAGCATCGAGCTTACGCAAAGTCAGTGGTTCTACTCATTTGCTTAATCGTGCCAGAAATAAAGGACGGAGGGGCACCACCCGAGGCCTTCATCCACAACTAAAACTGGAAAGTTGGAATATTACCTTAACATTGTTGGTGCGGCAATAGTGATATTTAGAAATAGTTATTCTACTGTGTTGCGCATGCTGTGTATTTATGATGGTAACATCGGTTAATTATGTCATTTTGATTGCAAACTAAGCTAGTGTGGATAATTGTGTATGTGTGAGAATAATACAGTAATATCTATGTATTTTATTTGGTGTTGAAAGTTTCTACCAAGTCCAAATTTCTGGTTCTTATCGGCACCTAAGCGTGCCTGAAATAATACATAGAGAGGCACCTGAGGTCCTCTTCCACCAGTTAAGCTTCAGCATTGACCTTAACAATGTTAGTATGACTTAAACACAACCAAACTGATTGACAATGTGTGCTAATCTATATATGAAATGGAAAAACAGTTTATTCACAAAGTCCATGAAATATTGTTTCAGTCTTGACTGAATATTTGCACCACTACTGAAAATCTAACAAATAAGGATAACGGTTGGCCTATGGCTATTTAGGGTACAGCAGTTGCTGGGCCGTTTAGATACGTCTGTGGCGGAGCAAGGTTGTCTAGTACTGGTGTAACTCTCCAGGAGCGATGATAAGGAAACTACTATATGACTGAAATACTGTTGGGAAAAGGCGTAAAATGAAACAAACAAACAATACGTATGTGGTCGTGTGGTTAAGCTTCAAACAAATTGTCCCTCACCGCTGTAGGTTCGAATCCCGCCATGGACTTCGGATTATTTCATGTGAAGAAGCTATACAGCAAGTTTATGGAACGTCGGTGGTTCTACTCGCGTCCGAAATAATGGACGGAGGGGCACATGAGGTCTTCCTTCACCAATAAAGCTTGCAAGTCGTCACATGACATGTGCCGTGTTGGTGCTAGTTAAAATCCATCGAAAAAAGACCGTTAACATCCCTTAGATGATCTTGTGACTGATATAAAAAATAGAAATGGATCTGGATTAACCTTATTAACATAATATAACAAGATATCTTTTCACTTGTACAACATGTAATTTTTGATCTAATACACGTATACATACACATTTATTACATTCTGGATCTAACATTATATATAGCCAAGGTCTAACATAGATACCATGTAAAACCAACCTAAAATGTAGTTCATAGCTACGAAATAAATACTTTCGCAAATAGGTATATTCATAATATACGAGACAACACTATTTTACTAATAAAAAGATATGTAAATCGGGATTTATCTTGATTTTAAAGATTTTAAGAGGTTTCATTGTGCTCCGAGACTTATCACTTTGCCAACCATTCCCTGTAAAAAAATTCAAGATTTTTCTTTAACGGTGATAGAAATATCAAATATATCTTTTAAAGCATTTTTAGCACAAATGAAACCCATTTCTGTTTAATTTTGTCTGTTTAGCATAATCAGTGTTTGACGTGTTAAAAACAGTATTCAAATAAGATTATCTGGGACCAAAATTTAAATTATCTCAAAATGTAAGAACTGACGCATACCACGTCACCTCCCAAAATCTCCGTAAACTGTAACATAACATTTTAACCATTTGAATATTCCTTATGTGTCTGTATGTAAAAAATAAGGACAATTTACAATCAAATATCTGCAATCAAGCTAGATTTGTGCGATTCTGATACCACAACTAGGCAGCACATGAAAACCCTTGATTTGAATTTGTAACGAAATGACCTTCAATGTGTCTTAAGGACAATAGTACAGCAGGTAGCGTACTCCTATAATTGATCTCCATTTTGAAACACAATGTCTCAGTGATCTCCAGTAAAAACTGGCACACTCACGAATCGTCAATAGGAAACTGACCCATTCACGGGAGTTCCAAGTGGAAACTGGGCCCACCAACTCATCGTTCTCAAGTTGGAAACTCGCTGACTCAAGGAACTAAAGTTAAAATTGGCCGACTCAAGGATCTCCACTCACCGGTACTCCAGCTAGATAGATTCTAATTAGATGCTCAGACATTTTAATGTAATGTCAACATATTTTAAGGGTTTTCAGATGTAAATTATTTACAGAAACTTTCATTGTATTTCCTCAATGTCTCCATGGAAACACGATAATATTTTCGAAATTATTCAAAAACGTACAAAGCACGCGTACACACATTCACACACAATATATTTAAAATATTCGCTGATGAAAAGATGAAAAGTTGTAATAAATATATGCATTACGAATACTAAATTAAACAAATGTATAATTTGTTATTGGAGTATTAAAATAGAAGTTTCTTGTCAATAATTGGCACCAGTGGAATGTGGTTATATTTTGGTAAACTTTCTTATACATGTCTGTCCTCCACCCGTCAATGTCTGCAATATAAAATATTTATAATAATATTTCAGATAAATGTTAAAATAAATCTCATATCAATACACTGTATGACCCCTCTAATGCATTAATTCGCTTTGAAGGGTATTCAAATAGGCTAGAATTACAGTACTGTCAACTGCATTGAAACTGAAGAGCGTGGATTCAAACCACAGAAGAGTCAACATTACATTTATTTCTATTATCTTTAAACTTTATTACTGTATCTCTAAGATCCCTCTTGGAAAGAACAAAGAATGTTTAATTGTGTTTATATATTAATTCTTATAAGTAGTTATTGGAAAAATTATGATAAATGTAATAACAGATTTGGTACCTTATATTTTCAAAGTCAAATAAGATCAAAACTACAAGGTAAAGGTATTTAATATTTGACAAGATCAACCAATATACGTTTAAGAAAATTTAGGCATACTTTGAAAACAGCCTCTCATTTTGGTAAGTTTTTGGGATATTTAGAAGTAGGAAAATAGTCAAACAAGTGTTTTAATTGGGTTGGGTAGGGTAACATTTTATACATAATTCAAACATTTTGAGTGAATCATTTTGCTTGTGTGATTTGTTAGCCAATTTTTTTTTTAACAATGATCAATAGGAAAACATTTAAATTATTTAGAATTCCTCTTTTAAGAGAAATTTTATATGATAAATAATAGGTAGCAACAAAGTGGATTGGTCAATAGAATATATTCGACGCATTGTCAACAAGTATTTCAAATGTTGATAAACGAATACAAATCTACCATTTTGATATTTATTTTTGAACTATTTCTTTTAAAAGGTTGATAAAGTTCTAAACGATTATCATGGACATTTATATGTTGAAAAAATATACTTTGTTGTAGAACAATTTATTATTTGCAATACATGTATATAGATATGTAATACTAAGCTCATGTTTATCGCCATTACAAACATAATTATGGTATCACAGACGTTCCTTTATAAACCAATTCTATTTGTTATAAAGCTTATATGATGAAATTCTACTAATTTAACAGGATAAAGTAAGATTTTTTACCATTGTCAGTGTGTTTCCGTCTCCCTTTCTAACATGAGTACATTCAAAACCGTCACCCTTCTGTTTCTCCACCAGACTGTCCCCAGCAGTTGTAAAAGTTACCTAGTAAAATTAAAATGCCATAGCATAATAATTTATCACGTGATATATCGCAAGACAGAAAAGTTTCAGTATTTCATCGTAAGATATATGTAGGCTTGTTTATACCACATAACTTCACTAGCTGCCAATACAGCATAATCTATTTGCCTGGAATTTAGCTGTACACAGCAACAGACTAGATCGTGGTTGATTTGTGCCATGTCGTTTTTTCGTTCCGCTGGCCGCCAGACGAATCATGCCTGGCGAGCCTAAGAACGAAAGTCGACAAAGTGTATTTTCATGTTTTTCGGAGCAAAAGGCGAAAATACGAAAAAAAAAACACAACTGATCACTGTTGTATTTTCGTGTTTTTCTATGTCACCCCGCGGAGCGTATAAATCAGCCATCATAGCAGAATTTGCAATTTTTCGTTCAACTTTGTCAGAGACGTTTAAATGCAACATATGCATGACCGAACATTACAAAATATTTGAAACACGTTGATAATTATAGAATTTCGTCGATGATACAGAAATCAAGTATATTTTATCTAGAGTGAATATGACATGATTCGTACTAAAACAATGAATTATATCACATCATATTTATAAAAAAAATCATATTAGTATGATAATAAAATGTATAGAATTAAGCTCTATGTTGGTGGTAACTGTCTTGGAGTTGTTTTGCATCCCTCTTTCACTATGAATTGGTATACTAATTATGTATATAAAATGATATGTAACACGGTTGGCTATATCCTTGGTCACTATAATAGACTTAAATTAACCACAAAAGTAATCATAAGCCCGCAACCGGTCGATGTTATTACTTGTTCATACATTCGTTTAATTTTTGTCTGTTTGAAGAGACTACTCCTAAAAAGCCCTATATACAAAGGATAATACGAATTTTTTTACCAACCCTCGTATTAAAATTGCCTATATTACTTAATGATATCTAGAATTTACGTCAATTGATACTAGACAAAAAAGCAAGGAATGATATATTATTTTTGACGATTTTCTGGTACTTAGTAAAACTAAAATTCAACCATAACTTCAAATATGTATATAAACCTTTATTTGGCGACCATCTAAAGTCATGGAATCAAATTCTTTCCCTAACGAGAACTGTACTGAAAGTTCTTTGCCAGCAGAACACGTTGTCATCGTCCAATTATCACCATCAGCTTTAAACTCTTGGCTCATGTCAGATCCTGTAGACAGGTATTTGTGTGCGTCTGCTCGTTTTTCATCAGAAACGCCTGTAAATAAATATATGAGCCGCGTCACGACAAAACCAACATAATGGGTTTGCGACCAGCATGGATCCAGACCAGCCTGCGCATCCGCGCAGTCTGATCAGGATCCATGCTGTTCGCTATCAGTTTCTTTACTTGTTATAGGGTTTGTAAGCGAACAGCATGGATCCTGATCAGACTGCACGGATGCGCAGGCTGGTCTGGATCCATGCTGGTCGCAAACCCATTATGTTGGTTTTGTCATGGCGCGGCTCATATTAGGTTCTATCAAAAGTATAGTTTGCATTGATAATGGTCCGAGAAACATCTGTAAATAAATAAGATTGTCTCAAAAACGTATAAATTAACATTGATATTATCCTCTGAAACAACTACAAATGTAAGATTGTCTCAGAAACGCATAGTTTGACATCGGTCATTTCCTAAGATACGCACGTAATCATATAATGTTTTATATTTGACATTGACCTCAGAAATAACTGTAAATATGTAAAGTTGTCTTTCAACCATATAGTTTTACATTTACATGTTGTATATCATCCCCAGAAGAATCATTTTCAGTATATAAGTTTGGCCAAAAAAAAAAACGTTTAGTTTTACATTGATATTTTCCCCAGATTTCATTTGTAAAACTAGAAGGTTTTGTTTGTAGGGTTTCTCGGCTTATTCATACATTACTGGCCATACCGCGCCGAACAATATAATTGTAAACATTTGATTATTAACACCCCCCCCCCCCCCAAAAAAAAAAAAGTTATAAAATATAAGGTATATAAAATGAGTAAGTAAAATCTTAGAATGCATGTTTATTTCTTAAAAGTAGTCGACCAATAATTTTTGTGAAGGAACTGAGGCAAAAAGTTCAGCAAGTGAATTTACTCGTTAATATCTATTACGAACCTGTGCAAGGTCATGGAATTCAAGGAGAACATGGTTGACAATAATATATTCATTGCAAGCTATAAGATTAAAAAGGAGCATCATAGCCCGTTAAAAGGTGAGAATGTGTAACACTACGTCACCTTAATTCCAGAGTCATATAACTCGATTTTTTTTGTTTTGAGAAAAACGTTTTTAAAGATTGAAATGTCACCAGAACTCACATAAATTTACAGATTTTTATGATTTTTTGTATACTCTTTTGTTTTTATATAGACTCACATTATCCTAAATATCAAGTAAATTCAAAATAAAACAAATTGAAAAATGCACAAAACATATTTCAAAATTTCCTTTTATTTTACTTTTTCTATGAATAAATTTAATTCCAGAGTCAGCTCCGAACTTAGCTGCATTTGGCTCTAAAATTTATGTCAAAATTTATTGATATATGACTTTGGAACTTAAATCTTTTGTCTTCGGGACAATGTAAACTGGATTTCGGATGGAAACATAAACCAGAATATTCATGATTTACAAATTTTATTATTTTGAACTGAACACTTAACTGCCATCAAACTAAATGTACATTTTCTTACGCAAATCCGATTTACAAAAGATAATGTTTTCTTAAACAATTTACAAGCTTGAAACATCTATGATTAATATGACAACCACTATAATTATAAATCAAAACAGTTTGATTATGACAATGATTGTCTACCGCAAATGCAAGCTAGTAAAACATTGTACTTAACATGATGTAACTTTAGCGCAATTTACAGATACTGTGCCAAAGTGACTATTACATCTTTTACAATAGCAGTATAGGTATTTTTGCTATTGATTACTATAAAATCATTAAAAACAATACCACTTAAATGCTTTGCTGTAGTACATCATTACTTAACATAAAATATTGCAATAACAATATCAACTTCGACATATCATTTTTTCAAAACATGAATTAAATTTCTGATTTTTTAACACACAAAAACAGTCAATTAAAATAAAACAATAAACTGTTTATAACATGAGAACAATTTTCAGGGAAAAAACTGAACTATTGTGATACTGTCAATTTTGTATTCTCTTTTTTAAGTTATTATCAAGCATTTAGCCATATAATACTGGCTATCAATTTGGCTCATATATTTGAGCATACTAGTTAAGTCTTTCTTTTTCAGACTGCTTATTACCGGTTTCTTATGACTTGAAACTGGTAATGGAATTGGTAAAGATAAGCACTGTCGGGCGTTGCGAGTCGCTGATCCAGTCAATATTACCCCATGTCCAAATTCTTGTTCAGTAAACGACAATTTAAAACTTATACCCATTTTATCGTTTCGTGAGTATTTTAAGCATTTGACCTTTGTGTATGGTACACTTCCAAAATTTAAAGTATTTGTGACTTTTTGATAGTCATAAAAGTGAGGAGGTCGCATTTGTATCACTTTAAATGGTCCTTTCCGTCGTGCATCGATTGATTTTAAAAACTCGAACCAATGACACTGGACTGAAGACCTCGGAAACATTTCAGGGCTTTTTCTATGTTGCTATGTGCATTATCCACTTCCTGGATCGCTGAATGACCTGGACAGCCAAATTTTTGTGTGATTGAATGTATGTTATGCGTATTCATAAAAGTCTTAAGTGCAAAAGTCATTATCGAATTACGATTCTGAGGTACACAAGCGTCCGACCAAAGGATGTAGTTCTTGATTCCAGGATGAACTGAATTAATTTCATGCAAAATGTTTACAAGAGCACTTGCTATTTTCATTTCCGCCTCTTCCAGCGTCTGCCTCTGTCCATATCGCGTTATAAACAGCTTTGTCAACTGAACAATGTGCAGTGAGATTATAGGTATTTAACTTACGTTTATAGAAGAAGTTTGATATATCAGCTCTTGGTAAGGCAATAACATTTTCAAGGTCAAAGCAGATTGTTGCTGTTGTTGGGTCATCTAGATTTCTATCAGTGTCTCGTTCTGTTTTTGTGTCACCCTTGTCAGATTTATGCTTCTCAAATTTAGCTCTAGTTTGCTCATTCACTGTTTTCTTTGTTTTTAGCTTTCGTTTCAATTTCCTCACATAAATCACACCTGTCCTTTTTAGGAATGTAAAATGAAAGATTAAAATCTTTGTTAAAGATATCTCTGTACTTTGAAAACTTTACTGGGTTACGATCACATTTAGCACATTCTGCTTTATATAATTCATACATCTTTGTCCTATTCAGATTACTTTCAAGGTACTCCTTAATGCTTTTACTTCTGCAGTAATGTGAAGGAACTTTATTGAAGGATCGAATATGTTCTCTTACAAACTCAATATCATTTTCAGAAATCCTAGATGTAGTGTTCCGACCACGCATATCTTTTAGTTCTGTTTTCTTGTCAAGTTTTTCATAGTACTTTCTTACACGAGAGATGTTAATACCCAAAACTCCTCTGTAGAAGTCTTGACATACACGTATCTTTTCAGAACCTTTCCTGAAAAAATATTGAAATGTATACTTTCTCCTGGATTTACTATCATTCTTTGTATTTTCTTCTTTAGAGGTATTGTTACCTGCTGTTCTTTTCTTATTTCCTTTTGTACCTTTCAATATCCTTTCTGTAGTCTCAGCGTAAAACAACATCTTTGTGTCATCATCATGGGACCAGAACTCTGAGTGTATATTATCTGTGTCCTCATTACTGAAACTCCATGAACATGCATATCTGCATTTACCTTTACAATCTTTGTGATTCTGTTTCAACTTTTTTGCCATGAGTGTTCCTCTAGAACTTATGTACTCCAATCCAGCTTGCCGCCTGCGTTTCCTGATATTCTTCTTCCAGGAATCAATCTGTTTAGTTCTTGATCTACTTCGTTTAGGAGAAAGAGTGGGTATATCTCCTTCCCTTTCTAATATTATGTCTTTATCTGGAGTTGTTTTATCATCATGATTATTATTCACATCGACATGTTCATTTTGAGTCGGTAGTGTTTCTTCAGATTCCTCTATGTAGTTCAGGTTGGCAACTTCATTGTAGTTTATGTTTGCAACTAATGTATTACTTTCTTCAGTTGCTGATGTCTTAGTCATATCATCTTCCTTTGTTTCACAAACATCTGTAGCCTGGTTAAATTTGGCCTGTTCAATGTTTATCAGTGTTTCGTCGCATGTTGCATTACTTTCTTCTAGACTTTGACATGCTTTCTTAAACTCAGCTGCATCCTCTGCATAAATTTCAATTTCAACGAAATCATTTGGGTTGAAAGAAGTGTCAGAAAAAACAGATATGTTGTTATTTGATTCATCAAATGATTGTACTGCCTCTGTAGGTACTTCTGTCATTTAAGCATTTTGAAAATTATCATAAATCTCATTTCCGTCATCATAGTCATCAAGCATTGACAGAACCTCGTGAATGTTCAGTCTACTCATTTTGTTTTTAACGATAGAAATGCTCACACTTTTATATGTGTTATAAGTTAAATGTATAACTTCATTTCAGGTAAATATGGAACTGTGTGTCAATGAATTAATCAATTATCTGGTGGTTAAAGTCTTGTGTCTCGATATCCGCTTTTAAAGACAAACTAAAGGAAAGCAGGCTACCAAATATTGGGGAAACAATCGTTTTGCACTCGTGAATATCAAACTCTACACCACATGCGTCTAAAACTATGACCTGTTTTCCAGTTATAATTTCACTTAAAGTTTTAGGTTTTATGTCTGTAAATGATACATATATTTGGTCTAGTTCCTTACAATCACGAAGGACAAGGAAATCCTCATCACGTAAATTGTAACATCCTGTTAAATTCACAATCTGCAAATTTGGTATATACTTTATAAAGCTTAATGTTGAAATCGGAACGTCAGTTAGGCAGATCCAGTATAAGTGTCTAGCTGGTACAAATCTAGTTAAGAATATGAAATCAATATCTGGAGCAGGACAGTTGATAACAGAGCCTTGTGGTAAAAGAAAATAGGTAAAACTCGCTGCATGATTCAGTATCTCACATAAATCACCATATTTCACATTAAGTTCCCAATCAAACTCAAAATGACGCCACAGAGAAGATTTGGTCTTGATTAGATCATTCAGTCTTTTGCACGTCCTATTTACATAGGTCAGAAGATCCTGTAAGGGAATGTAGCTTAAAACCACCACTAGGACATCATCAGGAAGGCTGATAAAATTTAATGTTGACCTGAAAACAAAAAAACACAAGTCAAAGATATTAATTGTTTCTGTATTGCCTATTCGAAACAGACAACGGGACAGGAAATTGTATTCAATAGTTTAAGTTCAAAAACTTAAAAATATGCAAGTAGATCAGAGAAATCTGCATGTACAATGTTAAACAGGTATAACCATAGGTAAACAGATAGAAAAAAAAGTACAACATTGTTTTGATTTGTTTATACTAATTATTGAAATAAGTAAAACAGATCCGAATTTAATACCATCCGAAAATGTGTTCAAAAGACATACGGAATTTACAACCAGAACAAGTTAAAAATTTTACTTTAATCTGTCTTTTATGTAAAATTTATTTATCAAGTATACATAGTTTTGAAAAAGAACTACTTACATAGCAAAGAAATCCTAAAAACACTTATAACAATAACGAAAACGTTTTACATTTTCCATTTTCTGTTGTTTTGTATTTAATCACGTGGTATAAATGCGGTTACTTCATTGGCAGGCGAGTTATTTGCTTGTGGATCTTACTGGAACTCAAAACCGCCAAGTTAGATGTTTGTGGAACAGTACATTACCCTCTTTACATTAGAGCTACAAACATATATGTTAGTGCATATTGTAGAGCTTTTTAAAACGAATCCAACGATACCAAACACGCCATATTTTCAAAAAATCAAGTTAGACGCTTCTGGAATTAAGGTCACGACTAGTGTGTCCTATTCGACTTCTAAGAAAAACCACCCGCTCATAATAGAGATGGCGACACATTAAGGCAGGTGTTTATATGGCTTTGTCCCAATTTGATTTCCATTCAGATGATATAAGTTACTTATGGTAGGTTTAAAACAATTATTTGGGTTATTTGATACAGTGTAACAGTAACTGTAACAGTTGAGTAATTTAAGATTATTTAGCCAAAACATATTCATATCTTTTTTTTATTTCCTCGTAATCCTAGGTGTTGATTTCCTCGGATTCCTACGTTTCTTGGGATCCACCATAATTTCACCATCTTGATTATTAAGATACACGAGTTTCTTTATTATATTATTACAGGATTATTGATTTTCAATTGATAATAACACGAGGAGTGAATCTGAAAGAAAACAAAGCAAACAAATTTGTAACAATTATGCTGTAAAATTTACGTTTAGGGTAATGTAAGGTTAACACTGTCTCAAACGTATAGTTTTACTTTGATAACTTCCTAAGAAACACGTACGTAATCATATAAGTTTGTGTTTCACATTGTTATTGTCACAGCTATAAATATTGAAACAGCTATACATGTGTACGGTTGTCTCAAACGTATAGTTTACATTGACAGGTTCCTTCTTCTACATATAACTCAGTTTTGTCGCTTGTCTTGGCAAAGAAAAAGTGTTTTGTTTATGTGTTTATGTTCTTGTTTTTTGTTGTTGCTGTTGATTTTTCTTGTTGTTTGTTCTCATACCATACCTTTTTGAAATAAGTTGTTTTCATATAATGTTTTTCTCTATCGATATCTATTTCTATCGATATTTATAACTTAACAAATCAAATTATTTCAACACCTTATACATGTGCAATTTCTAATATTTATTAACCAACTATACACATTAGAAACGGACTATATCTATAATATCAGTTGTGCAAAAATGAAATTCTTCAATTGCTTGTGTTTTATTCGGATGAAATACATTTATAATTCAACCATTATTTTCATTTGGTGCCAATGATTGAAGTTTGATTTTAGTGCATCTTATATTATATTATAAAATTTTCAGGTTAGAAGACTTTACATCTGATCATTAAAACATATGATTTAACCTATATTTTTTAATATAAAATATTTACGTTCCAAATGAAATATGACCTTACCTTATTTTATTTGAAAAAAAAACTATTCACCACCATGACATATAAGTTTAAATAATTAACTTCAAATTTCAATGTATATCTTGACACTATAAACTGTACCATTATTTTACAAAATTCTGTGACAGGGGAGACTAAAACGAAAATAAAAATATCTATTCGGAAATTGCATACATTTACTTAATTTGATTGGGTTTGTATACCAGACACAATAAACATGTTTTATGTCTGTCGTCCCTAGCACCGGTTTTATACAGTATCCATTCTTTGTGACAATATATATTGGAATCCATGATCCCGAAGGACCAGAATACTGGCTCTGGCAATAATGTAATGACTGAACATTTTTTATACTGCTATCACGAAACTCAAACCGCTATGAGTGTATAACCTGATTTGAGCCGAGTCAACAATGGTAAATAGATTTAAATAAAAAAAAAGTTTATGCAAATTTGTACATGAGAAATAATTAAAAATGCAACATATTACAATTCCCGCCTCCTATATCACCAGGTAAAACAATTATTTTAAGGCAAAAGGCATTTGATATCTTTCATATATTTTAAATTTAAAAATATCGTAAGACTCAAATAACCATGAATATTTATAAATAACCCTTTAAGCGTCTTCCCCCCCCCCAAACTATTCATGTACGGTCTTCATAATCCAAACTAGTCTGGTTCCCTGTTTATAATGTAGTATAAGGGGAAGGAACTCCGGACTTAATCCAAAATTGATTCTCCAAACAATCAATTGTGGCATTTGCTATTCCTACAACACTACGGGTGTACGGTTTAAAACAGGGGACGGGAACTTGTCATTGCTTAAATCCTTTACTTTCTTAAATATCGGGTATTGTTACGTAGTCAATCATTGCTCGTTTCAGATTCAGTCTTAGAAGTGAAAGTATCACCATTATCTTTTTCTTTAAGTAGAAATTGACTCGAGAAGTTCAGAAAAAAAGACATGTCATTAGTTTAATTTTCTTTACTTTTTCAAAATATACATTGATTTTCATTTTCTGTTTTTTTTTTTTTTTTTTTTTTTTTGCAATATATTTTTAGTACTGCTTTTAAGGCCAAACATTTTTTTTCATAATCATATCTACACACGCCCGGCAAACTGTCGCTCCACTTCAAAATTGTAGTGTACGGTAAAACGAGCGAACGGCATTTCCGAGATAGTGCGGAAGGCCGATTTAAACGCCTAATTGTAAGTATTGTTTATGTTTTTGTCTTGTTATTCATTTAAGTTGTATTTTTTCGAAAAACGGGAAATGTAGTTCCGTGTAGGATTGATTTAGACTTCCAATGATCTAAGCTGTTACAAAAAGAAAATTATATTAAGCCCGGGAGAACTTTTCTCCCTGACGAAGCGAACGATGATTTGTAGAATATTGAACTTCCCAACCATAGAAATGCCATACCCTTCAGATTTCTTGAAAAAGTGTATTAGTAAATTATCAACCCGTAATGAAAACTTGTCCTTCGTGCAAAATAAATTACTCCTGAAGGATTTCTTAAATTTGTAAATCGATATTTTTCGAAAGTAGTGGAGCGAAAGGGCAAGAGATGGAGCAAAAGGTTCGATGTTGAGCGCAAGGCGATATTAATTTGACGTATTAGGAGGAGCGTTGTCTATGATTTTTTACATATAAAAGCTATAGAAGTTAAAATAGATATGATCAAGTGTAAAGACCGAGATATATATACCTTTTAAAGACAACTAATAAAGTGTGATATCATTTCAACGACTATAGCGTAATAAATGTAATCGCGAAGGTGTCACCTATGGCTGCCGTGTAGATTCCATTTTTTATGTTCGAAATTTGTATGAGCCCCGACCATTGAATCATACACATGTATGCATGGCATAATACAGGATGCCACTTATTCGAGGTCACGGTTATATGTACATTTTAAAACGTGTGTCCGTGCAAATTGGACAAAAATCGAATATTTTCAGTTCTACCGCGAACAAATGTTTCCGAGCAGGTACGTGTAACGCGATTGTTCACGCCAAAATGTTATGTTTTTCGAAAAGTTAGAAATTTCTATTTACACTTTGAGAGGAAAATAAAAAAACTCAACAACAATGCAAAATAAGGGAGGAAGTATTTTGAAACATAACTGAAACACGTGTTATATCCTTATAACGACTGACACCTTGTCAACCATTTTCATAGCGATTCCTCACCTTACAAATTCATGAAAACGTGGCTTATTTGTGTTTGCTCTGAACATGTACGTTAGAGCTATTAATTACAGAAAGTCATTGTGAACTGAACTCGGTAGAAGTGATCCATTTCATTTAATGTGTTCCATGCATTGCAAAATTTTGTTTATGTTCTGCACCTTGAATATCTAATTTTTCGAAAATCATAACATTTTGGCGTGAACAATCGCGTTACACGTACCTGCTCGGAAACATTTGTTCGCAGTAGAACTAAAAATATTCGGTTTTGTCGAATTTGCACAGACACACGTTTTTAAATGTATATAACCGTGTGAAATATCATGATTGACCTCGAATAAGTGGCATCCTGTATGATGCCATGCATACATGTGTATGATTCAATGGTCGGGCCTCATCCAAATTTCGAACATAAATAATGGAATCTACACGGCAGCCACAGGTGACACCTTCGCGATTACATTTATTACGCTATAGTCGTTGAAATGATATCACACTTTATAAGTTGTCTTTAAAAGGTACATATATCTCGGTCTTTACACTTGATCATATCTTATTTAACTTCTATAGCTTTTATATGTAAAAAATCATAGACTACGCTCCTCCTAATACGTCAAATTAATATCGTCTTGCGCTCAACATCAAACCTTTTGCTCCATCTCTTGCCCTTTCGCTCCACTACTTTCGAAAAATATCGATTTACAAATTTAAGAAATCCTTCAGGAGTAATTTATTTTGCACGAAGGACAAGTTCTTATTACGGGTTGATAATTTACTAATACACTTTTTCAAGAAATCTGAAGGGTATGGCATTTCTATGGTTGGGAAGTTCAATATTCTACAAATCATCGTTCGCTTCGTCAGGGAGAAAAGTTCTCCCGGGCTTAATATAATTTTCTTTTTGTAACAGCTTAGATCATTGGAAGCCTAAATCAATCCTACACGGAACTACATTTTCCGTTTTTCGAAAAAATACAACTTAAATGAATAACAAGACAAAAACATAAACAATACTTACAATTAGGCGTTTAAATCGGCCTTCCGCTCTATCTCGGAAATGCCGTTCGCTCGTTTTACCGTACACCACAATTTTGAAGTGGAGCGACAGTTTGCCGGGCGTGATCTAGCATGCCATACTTTTTTCCGTAGCTATATTACGTGCTTGATTGTATATCAAATGTACAAGATTTTTTATACTTTCTAAATTGCTTCCCTTATACTTCTTCAATTGTTATTTTTCTTTTTTAATAGTTTTTTTCAATACCGGAATTTAACCATGGAGTTTAAATTGCTGTTTGCTGAAGGTCAAACAAGAGAAAAGGTATACAATAAACAGAAAATTCATTTTCCCCCTTTCAATACGATGCTATTTTCATCACATGTTATAAAATGATCGTATTACAGTCTTGGTTACCGTCATTCGTGAAAATATTTTTCATACCACTCGATGAATTTGGAGAGACAAACTTGATATCCTCTATGAATTACTAGGTTAATGCATTGTTTTCTAAGTTATAAGGAAATTGAGAGTAGCAATTTCTTTTACTTCCTGGATCAGTGACTAGCAAAAATGAAATTTATGTTCTATTTAATTCTTTTCCATTTATCTTCATACAATTTCACCTTCACAATAGAACATGTTGCAAAATCGATGATTATCATGACTCATATATTTTTAATTAAATATAACTGATAATGCACTTTCAGCGCCACATGATTTCTCTTGATAAAAGTTTTGAACGCTGTGACGGCCATTGATAAAGTTACATTAGGCATAAAGAAAAGTTCTTGGGATCGATAACGGTAATGGCAATATGATGACTTTCATGCAATATTCATGCGTATATTTTTTTCCCTACATTGTCATTAATCTTCGAAATGTATCCAGGAAATTTCGTTTTATATTTTAGATGAGAACTTTTTACGCGACAATCAAATATCGTGTATTATATGTACTTAGATTGGTTGTGAGCAATTCGAACAATAACCTTCCCATTAGCTCGTTGTATTGGTAGGTTACAGTGTAAGTGGGAATCAATGTTTACCGTAAATTATTATATTAGCACCATGTGTTCTCTATTGCTCAAATATTGAATGGCCTAGAGTTATATGCTTTGCAAAATAAAGTCTTCAGCCGATGTATGATTATACTATAAACAAGCATCACTCTCACTTTTTAGTTAAGGTACTGGTAAGCATTTACAATATTAAATTGGTCAAGAACGGCGCAGTGTTTGAAATAATTTTTATAAAACTGTTGATTTACTAGACTAAATAAAAGTAGTGGATTAACCAAAGTAAATGTATTATATGATTCATTTGAAATACTGCAATTTTATTGGACAAAAATGATTTGAAATGGTAATAATGTATATGGCTACAAAATTAACTAGGCTCTCTCCCGGTGGTAATGATTTTAGTAAGGTAAAGTCTCGCTCCTGTCGATATAAGATTTTTATAATAAACAAATCTCACTTCCGGTTATTTTATATGATCTATACACACGGCTGCTGTCAATTTATGGAGTAATTTTCGTTTTCCTCAAATAAAGTTATTCTGTTATATTATAAATTCGTTATAAACATGTCTTAAATCTTATATGGACGTATATAAACGGTTGTTCGTAATATAACTCTCTCCTAGCGACTTGGGTTATATGAGCTTACAATGGTAAGCCATATAACCTGCCAGATAACCAGTCTCACTTTCGTCGGTAAATGGTTAACATATTGTACTTTTGTCATAAATCGCGATCATGTAGAATATAGAACATCTTTGCTTTTGCTAAAAGTAATAACATGCATCACATTTTGACACAGTTTTCGCTTGCCTAGAAATATCGTCGAAAGATACCTTATATAAGCATTAGTCAACTTCGTCAATTTTAATTTCTTCATGTCTCCATGACTTTAAATGACTGTGTAAAAACTGTGTTTTTGTTTTGTATAAAATATGTTTAACTGCAAAACGATAATATTGCATTGTACCCAAAAGTATAGTTCGAAATCAACAGATTTGTTGTATATCCGAAATAATTGTCTAACAATTAATTGTATTTTCTTGTTGCCTAATAAATGACACTTGCTAAAGATTAATCTCTAAATGATCAAATTTCCAACTTTTCAAATAAATGGTGAAAATAACAAAAAAATGACTGCACAAAGTAGATCAAAACAATGCGGGGTTGTCATAAAACATATATACCTGTCAGGAGAACGACACTGTTATAAAAGCGTTTTATAAAATAAAAAAGAATTAAAATAAAATGAATTGACGCTACCATAATGCATTAAACATGATGTTATTGTATTATTTTTACTAACCTATAGCTTTCATGTATTCTTCAAAGTTTTCGCACGTGTCAAGTTTCCATTTTCCTACAACACTTGCCATGTTCAGCCTTTTAAATAATAAATCCTTTCAACAAATAACTCAAAAACAACACAACAAGAGTCTTTTCTTACGATTGAGCAACTACTTTTTTCCAATGATTTTTTTCTCGAATTCAGTACGTCTGTTGCATATGTTTGTTTATGAAGCGTTCTTTCTATTGTACTGCAGACGATAGAGAACTATTTGGCGTATTTATACAACGTTTGTTGGACGAGATCAGTATGATCTGGAAGGCAAAGAACGCTAGATGCAGTTACGGCATTGCTTTGGCACGATATTTGTAATAGTTTTACACGTCGCTGTCTTCTATACAAACATCACGAGACAATCCTTTCATTCTTGGTTACAGATATTATGAATACTTCCTAGACAAAATAATATCTCCATAGCATACAGTCATGTTTCACTAATTGATATGCACTCATACTGCACTGCAATCATAACATTCTGACAGTGATGATAGTTCCTATTTTAGTTAGTTAGTTAGTTAGTTAGTAAGTCAACAGAAAGAGCTAGAAGCTATCCATCAGTATTGCCTGTGAAATCATAATTTGTTTACGCTATGACATAGTTTTTGTTTTACAAATTACTAGTAGCTGGTCATTACATGATGTATCTTTAAGTTGAAACAAACCCTCAATGTTTTTTATTGCCAACATCAATGAATAAGAGAAAAACGTAATAAAGACGTATATATCGTTCAATTCGGAATCTATTTAAGCAATACTGCTATTAATCAATACGCTGAAATCATTAAAATACGTTGACTATATACAATTATATAAACAACAAAATACAAGAATGAAATGTTAAAAGATCTAAAATAGCTCATTCTGTGATTACAATAGGCCATACAATGTTATACGTATCATAATTTACATTGAAGCGGCAAACATGTTTTATAATGTTTTAATACTGGATTATGAACTTGTATTATGCTTATCACCTTAAGAAAGAAGCACTGAATGCGCAGTTATTTCTCATAGAGGTAGCCAAATGCAAATAAAGTTGTTTTTTGATTTCAGTTTTTATACAGTTCAGTTTTTTATCAGATAGTTTTGTAATATTTCATAGGAAGTGTTTTCATAGGAAATTGATTTGTCATTGCTTTGGTATTGTAAAACGTTACAGTATATTATATATAAATTCTTCAATAATTTTCTTATAATACAGCGAGTACCGGTATCATAAAATAACAGGAACATTCTTAAAATATTAAAATGTGAAAATGTCGAAGATGGTCAACTGTGAAAAAAAAACGGAGATTTTCTGCGTCACATTCGAAAATGTTAGAAGTCTTGCAAGCTATCTTATCTACGTTATCTACATTCTTACGCTGTCTGTTTTTAACATATAAATCAAAGTGATTTCTCTTAACAAAATTATATATCCATTAGTAAGGTTGGTCAATTTTCATTTCTTGTGACTCCATGTTTTTAAATGACAGAATAATATCTGCGTTTTTGTTAGATATATTAATTATGTTTATGATATTCAAATATACCCGAATGTATAGTTCAATATCAACAGATTTGTTGTACATCCGAAATTATGGTCTAGCAATTGTTTTTTTTTTAATCATTTTTGGTGTCTGGCAAATGACACTTGCTAAAGATCAAACTCTAAATGATCAAATTGCCAACTTTTCAAATAAATTGTGAAAATAACGTCGAAAGGTAGAACAAAATAAAGAACAACATAGAACAAGTTATAGCGAGATAGTCTTTAAACATATATACCGGACAGGAGAATGACACTATTATATAAGCTTTTCATAGAATTAAAACAATATATTGAAATACATTTACACGGTACTCTTATGTCTTTAACAAAATGTTATTTGATCATTTATACTAACCTATAGCTTTCATGTATTCTTCAAAGTTTTCGCACGTGTCAAGTTTCCATTTTCCTACAACACTTGCCATGTTCAGCCTTTTAAATAATAAATCCTTTTAACAAATAACTAAAAAGGCACAACAAGAGTCTCTTCTTACGATTGAGCAACTATTTTAATATTTTTTTCCAATGATTTTTTTTCTCGAATTCAGTACGTCTGCAGGATATATTTGTTTATTACGCGTTCTTTCTATTGTACTGCAGACGATAGAGAATTATTTGGCGTATTTATACAACGTTTGTTGGACGAGATCAGTATGACCTGGAAGGCAAAGAACGCACGATGCAGTTACGGCATTGCTTTGGCACGATATTTGTAATAGTTTTACATGTCGCTGTCTTCTATACAAACATCATGAGACAATCCTATCATTCCTGGTTACAGATATTATGAATACTTCCTAGAAAAAATAATATCTCCATTGCATACAGTCATGTTTCACTAATTGATATGCACTAATACTGCACTGCAATCATGACGTTCCAACTTAAGGTGGATTATAATTGAGATGATGTCACAATACTATGTAGCCAAGAATTTTCCAGAAAACAGGAACTTGAAAAATGAAATGAAAATAAGAGATGATAGTTCCTAAGTTAGTTAGTTAATTAGTTAGTTAAAAGCTATCAACCACTGTTGCCCTGTGAAAACATGGTTTATATACGCTATTGCCTTGTTATTAGTAGCTGGTCATTATATGGTTTATTTTGAAGTTGAAACAAACCCTGAATGTCTTTTATTATTGCCAACATCAATGAATAAGAGAAAAACAATTAACGACGTTTATAATACTGCACGTTTGAAACGTCGCTACAGCTGCTGTCTACGAAGAAATCTCGCTTTTTTTCCTCTGAAAAAGAAAGTTTGCTGTAAGGTTATATGGCCATGTTTAAACGGTTGCTTTCAATATAACCCTCGACTAGCGACTCGAGTTATATATTACCAAACACCCGTTCATATAGGGTGATATAACTTGTCAACAATCTTTATAACTAATAAAATTACGTTATATTGGGGATCCATCTAAACAATACTGTTATCAATTTCATGTTGGTAAAATCATTACTTTGAAAATATTGAAAATCTTAAACTATAAAACTTATAATAAAGTATTAGAAATATAAAAGATCTAAAATCGCTCATACTAAAATCACAATGGGTAAAAATATGTTATAGGCATATTTTAAGCGTCAGAAACGAATACATTTTACTTCTTTAGACAGCGCAAACATGTGTTTTATAATGCTTTAATAATGGATTATGAACTTGTTATATGCTTATCACCATAAGAAAGAAGCACTGAATGCGCAGTTATTTCTCATAGAGGTAATCAAATGTAAACAAAGTTGTATTTAGATTTCCATACAAAATATTAAATCACTATGACTGTACAAATTGACATAGGATAAAAGAAGCAAAAGTTCATCTAATTGGCGATTAAGTATAGTTTTGAGACTTCAATTTAAACAAATTACAAGTGTGTGAGCAACAATTAAAGGTATAGTATTTTAGGGCTTAATGGGCCTTCAACGTTTTCATTTTCTTTTGCCTACACGATTTTGGCAAATCATTTTGTGTGTTTATGTATTTTCTATAAATATGTTTGATTATTTGAACACTCCATGAGTTCAATTAATTTTATCAATGTTTGGCAAAGAAAATGGAATATTTTACTCTCTAGTGTAATATGCAAGTACAATGCTTTATCTATGAGAAGAAATAGAATCAGTGCATTCCACACTCGTTTACTAGGTTAGTTCTTTACCTTGACACCTTTTAAGCTTTTGATTATCTGGACAAGATAGTGTATGTTAATTCACGCAGGATTTTTTTTATTTGACCTAGCCATATTTGTCGTCAATAGTTGTCAACGGACATCAGGGGAAACTAGAAAAAAGCAAAGTAATGGTTGAAATAAGCATTGTTAACTTTGATAACGTTTAACGATTTTGCTATGCCTTAAAATGTTTATTATATGACTTCAAATCAATATATCAAGTAAATCTTTAGGGACAGAGCAATATTCCAATATGATGTGCGTATCTAAGGATGTCTGTGGAAAGTAGAAAAGTTTTATTACAGTTTTCTTTATCAAACAGTTTTGTAAAATTTCATCGGAACTGTTATAAATCGATTTGCAAGTGCTTTGGTATTATTATACGGTACAGTACTTCAATCTTCAAAGAGTTTCTTATAGTATATTAGAAATATATATTTCTTATAGAAATAATAAAATATAGAATATATTGATCTATATTCTTATAGAATATCATAAAATAAAACGAAAAATCTTAAAAATATTAACATGTGAAAAAAGTGAAGATGGTCAACTGTGAACAAGACCATCTGCGTCACATTTGAAATGAAAGAAGTCTTACTTGTAAGCATTAATAATTACTCTATCTTTATGTACGTTTATTTGATTATAATACTGTAAGATTTTTGTTTTTGATTTGTTTTGTTTCAAATTGGAATTAGTATACACACATGTATATTATCTAATAACTTATCGGTATCTTATTATCCTCTTTGTAAACAAATGTATTTTCTCTTACCTTATTAACTATCATATTGTCTTTTTATATATAATCATGACTTATTGTTTTGTTATTTTGCATGCCTATGTATTTTATGTACTATTCTTAAATAAAATATCTATTCTGTTCTGATCTGATCTGTCCATCAAATGTTACGAATTTAGGAATCATTCACAATTTATAAAATCAATTCATTGGTTATATTCAATTTGGCACACTTTGATGAACCGCAGTGTATTAATTTAATAATTATTCAAATTTAAATAACAGTGTTATAAAAATGTGTTTATACCAACTTTATATTTTTGCTACACGACCTCAATGTCTGTGTGAAACATTCTTTACGTTTCGTAAGAGCAGATACTAATAATTTTTATTGAATTTTTCCTGGCTAAACAATTAATTACTTGTAAAACAGAGATGAATAAAATAATTCATTTTGAAATATTCAACGAAAGAAACAGAAACTGTTTTAAGCTCATAGACATGAATACATGTACACATCAACGTTAGTCTGATGGGATTTAAAATCTAGTTCTAGTGCCATGAAGGATACTTTTCAAACGTGTATAAACCATTTGTATTTTCTTTCATTGAGTGATATCTTTTACTACAATTTTCCCTTAACAAAAGAAGTATGCGTTGATGGATTCAACACATGCATTGACCTACTTTGAACGTTTTTTTTTCAAGTGCTTTTAAATTAATTCTCAAGATTAAGTAAGCATGAGAAAAAAACAACAAGATTTATTTTCTTTAGTATTCAGACGCAATGTTACATTATGAAATGTAACTTATTGTATATAGGATCATAATTAGATTATGACAGTCAAGAAAATGTGAAGTTAGTAAATCTATGCAAAGTGAATGGCAACATTACATGTTTTAAAAGGGTAAACTAGTTTAATTGAAAACATGTTTAATGTTAATGTTAATCAATTGCTGGTAATTTTGCATACTGTACACAATAGGACGGAAGTAATTTACGGACTCCGGTAGTAAGTGTGTGATACCGTCCATTCCTTCCTAGCACCGGCTTAACTGCAGCATTCAACATTTATACATAAACATGATGAAATTGAAATTTACAAACATTGCAAGTAAAAAAACAAAGCATTTAACTTAAACGAGACAACAATGGGCGGAACTTGATAAAATGAAAAACCTAATGAAAGGGAATCAGAGGTTATGAAGCATGCAACCAAAGACATACCTCAAATGGTAAATTTCAAAAACACAAGCTACATATCTTTAGGATGCTAATTTATTGAACAAGTTATCAATTAGGAATAATGGCGCTACCCATTTTGAAAAAAAAATCAAAAAGAAGAAACTGAAAATTACCACAAACAAAGCAATAATGTAGTGCTTTAAGGATCGGAAAGATAATATACAAATTGTACCTGATTGGATGTACTGGGCGTTCATTTATGGCTTCTTCATGGCACAAATAACGCTGATGTGACGTAAAACATTATTCTATGTATATTCAAAATACTGCTACAAACTTGGGATGAACCTACTCTGCAAATGTGAAGCAGTCGTAAGAAGTTGACACATACTTAACCTCAATATTATTGTATTTTCCTGATCTTGCAGGATAATCAATTCATTACCAATTCTTTAAGTTTTGAATTAAGCCAGTGCTATGATGATTTTATTGTCTCTCATCAAACCTAGTTTTCACTTATTTATTCTTTTTTTCATTGTTCACAAGGGATATCTATTTTGCAAGAATTCTAATTCTTTAAAATATTTTTGTACAAGCTCAAAATATTTAGTTACCAACGAGCTATTAAAATCATTTTAAGGGATATCAATTTAATAAGTCGCGTCGCATGTAAACAGTTAGTATGATATCGCTGCATCTTTGACATATTGCATAATCATGTAAGATATAAATATGATGTATATTCGACAGTGTAGACAATTAGTAAAAAGTAAATTGATATATTTTCTGTTTTGTCTACATGATCTTGAAGTTTTAAGGAGTACGTTCCATAAAACCGAGTCAGGTCAGTAAAATTTCTCAAATATTTCTTTTTCCCTAGAATATTTCAATCATATCACGTCAGTTTCGCAGACGTGACTTAATGCAGGCTTTGAAGAATAAAAACGCCCCAACCTCGGCCAGAAAAACATAATATTTCACAAAGAAATCACCTCGGCACCAAGGGCTCACTCAAACTTTCTTGAAATAAACTTGCTTGGTTGTAAAAGTCCCAAGCATCCGCCCTATGGTCAAGATGTAGCCCCTCATGAACTTATGTTTTCCCGGGGATCTTTCAATTTCATCTCTTCCTCGTAAGGTTTGTCTCTCTCTCAAAAGGAACTTCATGAACAGGTTCAATCAATTCGAGGCTGCAACATTTGTAATTTAAATTTACACCCTGGCCATTTTAATTCGTATTGATTACCATAAGAATATAATTGTGTCTTTTGTGTCTTTAAATCCGTGCTGTGACAGAAAGTTTTCATCATTACATTACATGAAACATATGAACATGATGAACCATGGTTACATACTTTGTGATCGGACTACATTCTTTAAAAGTATGGTCAATTCGATTAACTATAAAGTGTATTAAAATAGACGTATTTCATTGAATTATTTCCGGAGTAAGGTAAACCATAATTAATCTATCAATTATGTCCATTGTTATACTGTATTATCCTTGATTAATTAAAATTCAATTAACAAAGACGTATTTATATGCACAAACTATGCATGACCTTCCCATGTGATTTAGAATACTTTACCTTTATTACATTTTACAATTTATATCTTTACTTCAATAATAGAGAGATCTATCTGCTGTAGTATAGTAAAATAATAATAGTTCTTTAAATCTTTGAGTAATGAGTCTTTAATCCCTTGACACCTTTTTTCCCTTTAAAACTGTTAGCATTGCAGTGAATGGTGTACTCTCAATACCTTATAAGCTTGTATTTGGGAAATGTTTATAGACACATGTATTTTCAATTATTGCAATTAAACGAGAATGAGAAAAAAAACACCAATCTCTTACTTAATTATATTTCACTAAAGTAAAATACATATGATGATCATAACTTTTCATTTTTGTTTAATCTTACTTTTATCTAGTTTGTGACATGTTTCACACGAGACAATTATAACTAACAGCTTCTATAGTTGTTTCAAGAGGCATCACTCCGCTTCTGAGAATTCACTTGATACGTAACCTCCCATTGATGTGCTATATAGAGCTCAATTTGTCTCTGAAATAAAGCGTTTATTTAGTAAGATATATTGCTGTTATTACAAATGTTAAGTTTTACATCATCTTGTTTTGTATCTGATTGCATAAAATTGTAATTTATAGCTCACTCATTTGTTACGATGTATAAATCATACAATGTACTTGAACATAATCCTCAAAAGCTTTACTTGTAACACAAATCAACTATTTCTATAAATTTACCTGTACAACTCATATACTAGTGTTTCTGTCTTTACATAATCCCGGGTGCCTACAAAGAATATTAGTGCAGTAGAACTGTAGACATATTTATGACCAGGTGTTATTTTTCTTTCTTGTTCTTGATGTCTGAAAAAAATTGTAAGAAAAATAAATGATATTCTGTCAATTATCTACCAGGACAAATATAATGTATATGTAAAAGCGATAAAATGTAGAAACAAGATTGAATTCTTTTTATTAATGATACCCGTGATATAAGATAGTTTTAGTACTGTTAAAAGTTCATGAAAAATGTCATTTTCAGGAAATAAAACATTTCTATTATATTTGATCTAAACTAAAAAAAGGTTTACATGACAGAATCAATAAAACCAAGTCTGCTTCATTTTTAAATTTTACATTTTGAATTTTCTAATTCTTATTTATCACCATTAAATTAAAATAATTCGATCCTTTTTTGTCACAGAGGTAATCTTTATTCAAATTTATTTTAAGATCTTTATGATTGAGCTACATTTTTAAGATATGGAAAATTGTTGAAAGTATTACTAATATGAAACTTTATTTCATTTCTAATTATTTACGGAACAAAGTTATAAATATTTTCTTTGTTATATTGTTCATATAACAATTCCATGCTTAATTATAATTCAATTAACAGAGACAGATTTATATGCATAACGTATGTATGACTTGGCAAAGTTTTATTTAATATCCCACATGATTTGCTGTTATTACGCTTTAATGTTTACTTATTACCATTATATTTACCGTTTTGATAATTCTAGTTACTTTATGCATTAGATTATAAGTTATGATATTGTATTGGCCATTCTTCAAAGCTATGTGTAATGTGTTTTATTCACCTTCCTTTCAGCTTGTTTGCAGTGAAAGATTTGCGTTGATTCTAATTGGGAAATGTTTATAGACACCTGTATTAACTAACATTGCAGTAAAACGAGGATGACAACCTTTATCAATCTCTTAATCAATTCTATTTCACTGAAGTAAAATACATATGATAATCATAATGTTTTTATTTTTTTGTCTACATTTCGTTTATCTAGTTTGTGAAATGTTTCACGCGAAACTTTTGTAACAATCAGCTTCAATAGTTGTTTCAAGAGACATCACTCCGCTTCTGAGAATTAACTTCATAAGTAATCTCCCATTGCTGTACTATATATCGTTCAAATTGTCTCTGAAATAAAGCGTTTATTTAGTAAGATGTATATTTCTGTCATTACAAATGGTCTAGTTTTGTATCTGACGGCTTAGTAGTGTAATTTATAGCTTACTCATTTGTTACGATGTATAAATTATACAATGTACTTAAATTTGATTTTCAGAAGCTCTACTTGTAGGACGAATCAACTATCTCTATTATTATACCTGTACAACTCATATATATTGTTGTCTTCACATAATCCCGGGTGTCTACAAAGATATTAGTGTAGTAGAACTGTAGACATATTTATGACCAGGTGTTATTTTTCAGTTCTTGATAATGAAGACACTAATGTCTGGAAAAATGTAAGAAAAATAAATAATATCTGTCAATTATCTGACAGAAAAAAATATAATGTATATGCAAATGCGATAAAAGTTTGAGAACAAGATTTGATTCTTTTTATTGATGATATAGATCTACATGATATAAGATATATTTAATACTGTTGAATATTTGTGAAAATGTCATTTTCAGGAAAAGGAACATTTCTATATTATTTGATGTAAAATAAAAGAAAGGTTTACATGACAGAATCAATCAAACCCAGTCTGTATCAATTCGAATTGTGTTGTTTTGCTTAAAGTTTAAATTTGAATAATCCGATTCGTAAATCTCACAATGTGTAAAAAGTCTATAATCCTTTTTGGCAAAGAGATATCAAGTTCATGTAACCTCTATTTTAATCATTTAAGGAACTTTATGATTGGACTATATTTTAAGGTATGGTAAATTGTTAAAAGTATTACTAATATGAACATTAAAATTTATTTCATTTACTTATTTCCGGAATAAAGTAATGAATATTTTCTTTGTAATATTGTTCATATAACAAACCTATGCTTAATTATAATTCAATTAAGATAGACAGATTAATGTGCATACGGTATGTACAAATGTCTGACTTTGCAGAATTGTATTTGTTTTCCCCACAAGATTTTGCTGTTATTACGCTTTTTTATATTGTTCATATACCAATCCCATGCTATAATTCAATTAAGAAAGACAGATTTATGTGCATAAACTATGTAAGACTTGTCAGAATTTTATCACCCTCGTGATTTGGCTGTTATTTCGATTTAATTTTTACAATTATTACCATTACTTTAACAATATTACAACAAGATTTATCGTTTGATAATACTAGTTAGTATATGCATTAGATTATAAGTAATGATATTGTATTGGCCATTCTTCAAAGTAATATGTTTAGTTCCCTTTCCTTTCAGATTGTTTGCAGTAAAAGTTTTGCGCTTAAAGTTTTACAGATTTTAGTTTGGAAACGTTTATTGATTTTAATGTCATGACTGTAAAATTTCTTCTCATTGTATTATAAGAAGAATAAACATTAAATAATCTTTAAAATAATCTTTTTTACTTCAGAAAAGTTTTATAAAAAATAAAGATAATTTAAATTGATATTATTTTTAAATTTTGTAAACATTTATCCTAATTCTGAGGCGATGTGTAATTGAGTTTAAGGCCATTTGTCTCTTACCGATGAAATTATATGAAATCATATGAAATTAAGAGTCTATCACTTGAAAATAATTGGCAATCACTGGTTATTTATCAAGGAATGCCAGTTGGGTGGATCAGCTCTAATATATATTTTTTGTAAAAATCGGCGGAAAAAATGCAAATCTAGTGTCTGACATGTTTCATATGAAACAATTGTAAAAAAGAAACTTCAATAGTTGTTCGGAAACGCTCGGGTTCAGGGAATTAACTTGCTAAGGTTAGTACCATTAATGTGCTTTATAGCGTGTTAGAAGTTTTCCCTGAAAAATATATGCTTTAGTAGTTTATATTCGAGGATGGGTCAATATGTATTCAATATAACGTATTATTGCTAACATTATCCGTGCAATCTATGCATATGTATACCAAAATATGCTACATAGCATACTCTTTCAAATAGTACCGCATACATACTTGTTCTTTTTCACTGTACAATTGTATGTCGATATAAAATAAGTCTACAAAAGCAACAATTTGTAAATTAAGGCTGGTTAACGCTTTGATAAAAGTGCTGAAATACGGTGTTACATTAATGCTCGAGACAAGCCTCGAGTTTCAGCTAATATAGTATTTATAATCAAATTTGTAGTACCTATAAGGATGGTAAAGTGTCCTATGCATCTGGTAGAAGGTGAATACATTCATACAAAAATGGACACGAGTCATTTGAAGATGCACGCAAACCGACAGTAAACATTAGGCTGTTACTTAGACAAAACAATCGTAAATTGAATTCTATCGTTGACACGAGTGTCAGATCATCACTTAACGGGATAAGTCGTATCTTAGAGATTACAAAAGGATTAATTGAAGCAAACGATTCAGAAAAAAAAAACAACTTTGAAGCTACGTGAATCAGCACCATATGGTGCTAGTCATTTTCTTACAGCTGCTCTGAAGAAAGAACGAGTAAAATGTGACTGAATATTACTGAATGAAGAATTTTTCAAGGGTTTTTTTATATACATGTACATCTGTTTTAGGTAGTTACAGGCGATAAATGCTGATGTATTCTTAGCAATTAAACTCGAAAGTATATCAATAAGATATGGCTCCAAAAAATGTCCAAACGTTTTGCCAGTTTTAAGACAATTACATTTTTGACAATAACCGTGATGTTATAGTCCAAATTCCAATGTCACCAAGACTCATCTTGCACAATAAAATTGTACGAAAATACAGTGCTTATGAAAATGACAAGCACTTCAATAAAGTGCTCCCTTCTACCGGTATGACATGTTTGTTTCTTCTTAACAATGCCCCTGCATTGCGTCAATAAAGTGTGTCTATGCTTTAAGGCCAGATGTATCACGTGAACATTTCCTTTTTCCGAGATTGATAAAATAACTTCCATGTCGCCGTTATATCTTGAGTTAGCCATCTTTCAGTTGTTGAAGAGTATATATAAATAATACTATCTAAAAAGTATTCAAAGACTTAATAAAATGTCTGATATTTTGTACTTTTGTAGGTGAAGGTTATTTTGAATCTTGTAAAGTATGTGTTATTTTGCTTCATTTATTAACCATATGGCAATACATATGACTCACTCTAATAAAACTGGCAAATAAACGTTAGATTTTAAATCATGTGGTTTTTGTAACTGATTATTTAATAGTGCAACTAAATACGCTTTCTTATCTGTTACGATGTATAAATTGCGCAGTGAGCTTCACTTGAGGCATTAATTGACAATAAATTGAAAACGAATCCAAAATAGTTTCAGGTACTTCTAGCTGGAAAGAAAACATACATTCAACTTGCGTTTTCTTTAAATAATTCTGATATAAAATTGAAAGATGAAGAAAAAAACATACTTAGTGTCACCATAGACTTCAGACTTGACATTCATAATCACGTACCAAATGATTGTAAAACAGTATCTCGGTAATTAAATAGACTAGGTATTAAACTACGCAAAAATAGGGAAACCTAAATATATACGGTATTATTCTTTTCATACAACTATTGTCATTTTACTCGGCACTTTTGTGGAGAAGTAAACACAAATGAGACTAAAATAAAAAAAAGTATGTTCTTACTATCTACGTATCATATTGATTACTGCTAAAGAAACCATAGTTACAATCATTAAAAATAAAGTGTCTTAGCTTTACAAACATATAAGATTTTTAATTAAGAAATGCCTGTTTTTTCTACATGATTTATTATATTGAATATTGTAGATATTTTATTTCAGTCTGAAATACAAAAAAAACTGATGCTTTTCAAAGTAAGGACAACATAGTTTGCATAGTTATGAACTACACAATGCTGTTTAAATAAATCATTTTTCAGTCTTTAATTTTCATTTTTTTTTCAATGCTGCATATTTTTTTTGTATTAGTTTTATATGTGTATATGTATTATAAATTTGTTTTATGCTGTATCAACTAATAGTGTGTTTAAAATGATCTATATGAGTTCATCTTTTATATTTCTATTAATTAGTCCATATCATTTCTGTCTGAAGTTGATGTTTTTCATACTTAATTAGGTCGTTATATATCATTTTCTATCTTTGTTTTTTACATAGCATTATATAAAAAGGCTAAGTTAAAATAGTTAATGTTAAAAGCTACGTTTAACTTGAAAGACTTTCATTTACATGAAGGCAAGGAAATGTGGGGAATATAAAACAGGAAATAATTAATTTGAAATTAAACCAACTTTCATCTTACACTTTATAATTATTAATACAGCAAAAATGCATGAATGAACATAAAGTGGGATTAACATATTACAATTAAACGGCCTCGTTACCACATGTATGTGATAATGATTACATTTTATGTTTTGTTTTACCGGTGATAACCTGGTCTTCATCATTAGAACACTCTCTCTGTCATGACGTTGTATATAAACAGACCAGGTATTCCATTATTGCTTGAACTACAGGAGAAATAGACAACATTCCGTAGTGAACAGAGAGGATAGGATAAAATTGCTTCTTCTTAGTTTATGTAAGACAGCACAGAGATATAACTACTACAAGGAAACTTCATAAAAAGGATATATATGCAGTGATCATATTTGTTTATTAATCAGATATAAAATAATAATAAATAAGTTTGTTATAAAAACAAAAGTAGTTTAATATTAAAATTGACGAATATTTTTAATAGCAAAGGAAAGTCGACAATATATGTATAATGGCGAGTGTCGCTGGAAAATGGAAAATTGACAGTTCAGACAATTTTGAAGAGTATATGAAAGCCATTGGTATGTTTTATTTTTCTTCCGCTAAGATGAAAAAGTTTTTTTGTATATATTAAAGATAAAAGTAGATGAATGAATTGAAAAAAAAAATAGGAAAAAGTGTGAACAGTGCATATTCCGTACAGTTTAAAACAAAAAAATAATTATAGATAAATGAGTCAAGAGTCAAGAGTCTAAGAAATGTATAAATATTCCAAATCGTATAAAATTTTATATGGTATGTATATCATTTAAAAACAGAAAACTTATGAGAAAGCTTGTGTTTCATATGCTATCTAAGTGTATCATTTACATTTTATATCTTTCGATACAAAAGATGTGAATCTTCTGCCATATCTAAAACTGATATATTTTTCTGCATTTCCCAGAAACATATGTCAGATATATTAGATCAACCAAGGAATCAAACTTGCTTTTAAAATGCTATATATAGTTAAATATAGTAAAGTATATAGTAAAATACAAATATACAAAGTATTATCAATTTTCTAGGTGTTCCTGATGACAAGAGGGAAATTGCATTAAAGTTTTTGTCAGCGGGATCTGGCATGACCCAGGAGTTTAAAGTTGACGGAGACAACTGGACATTAACAACAGTTACTGCAGCTGGTGAAAAATCTTTCTCTTTCACGATAGGAAAGGAAGAAAATTCCATGACTCTTGATGGACGTAATATGAAGGTAATAATTCAACTATACTTTACGATAGAGAAAAAATACGTTTTTTCTTTTAAAAAGTAAGTCATATATTACAGTCATTTCATGCATATAACATTTTGACGTTTCAAAGTGAATAATCCTTAAATTGTAACATTTTTTTAAAGTGATGCCTGACATAAGTAAAGTTTATTGACATTGTTCTGTCTAATCCAGGTAACTTTTACAATTGATGGTGACAGTTTAGTAGAAAAACAAAAAGGTGATACATTTGAGTGTACACATGTAAGAAAGAGTGATGGTAATACACTAACAATGGTAAGTTTGTATATATTCTAACATATATGTACGTCAGTTGGTATAATTATATGCTATAATTAAGAAATAACATCGGTCTGAGAGGTGTATATTGGCCATTTAAAACCGGTTTTGAGTTTTGATGCGTAAGAATTGACCACGAAGGCCGTAGGCCTGAGTGGTTAATTGTTTCGCATCAAAACGACAAAACCGGTGTTAAATAGCCGATATACACCTCTCAGGCCGATGTTATTTCGATTCTAATATGATAAAATAAGGAAGATCACTACAGTAATGTTATTTTTCAAGCGGAAATAACTTCCGGTGCCGAATTTCGTATAACGCCGTTCGATTTTCGCACCCTACTGTTGCGAAGATATAGAAATTATTAAACAAAAGAAATAATAAAGAAAACGTTATTTTATCAAGTTTTCAACAATAAAAACTTACGTCGTATTGTATTTTACATCAGTGCCCCATTTATCATTCTTGTATGCATGAAATAACGTCAGCTTGTTTACGAATGAGTTGTTTACTTAGGATGACGTCATTACGCTGCTTACGGATTGGCGCCGTTTTGTCAAAAAATGTATTAACTGATATGAATCAAATATGTGGCGTTAGTATATTTGAGATATTATTTCGGTATTGTATGAAAAGAAAACATGATACAAACTGAAAATATAAATAAGAATACTTTTTATTGTTGCTTTAAATGCTTTGTAAACTCGTCGCCCTATTCTAAAAATGGTGTATCTACAATTTCCTCTTTTTTGGGAAAAAGGGTTAAAGGTTCAAGACGTTGTAACTTTTATTTAATAACTCCTAACAGTGTGGACTTCTGGATTGGTATTATAGATGTCAACATGTGATGAAAGCACTTTGTTATATACCTTTATAATTTGCAGCAATTGTAAAAATTAAAAAAAAAATTTGGAGATAGAACAAAAATGTTTATTTTTAGATTAAAAAATTACTCTAAAAATGAGTTTGCGGAGATATGACAAAGTAAGGCTAAAATTGTAAATACTTTTTGAGTTAGCATTTTTTAAGAGTAATAATTTTACTATAGAATATTAGTAGATTTTTACATTCTAAAGAACATCTTCAGCCAGAGTGGTTGAACCGCTGACACTGAATCACTTTATCTTCGTAAATTACTATGTCAAAGTGTAAATTCATTCACGTGATCTCCAACGTGGGCCTTTCTCGATAATAACAATATAAAATTGTGCCATAAAAAAAGAAAAACAAACATTTTACAAAATTTTTAATCAATGAACTTGCTAAAACAAACTGACATATTTTGAACCATTATGAAAAATGAAATGATTGTAACCATCTCTAATATTGTGATTAAATGATACAGATATAAATTATATTACCATTTCATTTCATTTCATTTTATTGGCAAATCGGCAAATAAACATTACCTTTGGCCATTAACAGAGTATCATGAAAAATATGGCCAAAAGTTAAATAGTTACAAATATTACATCATACAATATATAACAAAAAGAGAACAAGAATGAAACTAATTAAGAAGCAGTTACATCTTCAAGAGACTGTTGCCTCAACTTAAATGCATTATGAACATAGTGAGCACATTTAAGAATAAGCTTTTTGTTATTAGTGGACAATATAGTCGAAAATTTTTGTATAGTAGGCCATGAAATGTTTCCTAAATATTTAGTTCTTATAACAGTATAAATTGGACAACATAAAAGGAAGTGGTATTCTGATTCAATAGAGTTATATATACATAGTTTACATTTGCCATCGTTTCTATCAATGTTAAAATGTTACCAATAATTCTTTTTAATTCACACAATTAAAGTCAATACCACATGCATTCAAAGTCTCAAGTATTGTTTGTGGTTTAATATCAACGTATGAAAAAATATCTGCTCAAGTTCTTAACAATCTTTCAAGATTGCAAAATCGTCGTTTTCAAGATTTTACATCCAGTGAATTTTGCGATCTCCCATATTGGTTTTTGTCGCAAAACGTAGATACTGGACATTCCATGAACAGGCTTAATCAAACCGAGCCGGCAACATTTTAGATCATGCCGTATTGTGCTTTAAGAATTCTGCTATTATCTAATAAATATAATCATTGATGACCCGGAGAACACTGAAACTCGCATGCAAACTTAAAATCTATGTTTTGACAAGACAGTGGTATTCCGATCCCATTGGAATGTTAAATATCTATTTATTTTGTGAATATTTTAAGACTTAAAACAATGATTTATCTGAAACTGATGGCAAGTCAAAACTTCCCCACAGACTTGATGTTGTTGATATAAAATTCCATAGTTTTGTGGAAGTTCTGCTAACTGCAGTCACAAGTTCTAAGAGACAACATTTCTGTAAGGACAACGTCTGATAATGTAAGTAAGTCTGACCTGAAATGGACAAAATATTATCATTAACAATTAAACAACAACAATGTTCGATACTCCAAATAGTTCCAAATAGTTCATACGAATATCCGAATATAGTTATCCGAAACTATGTGATTGTGAAACTTTGAGAAATATATATAAAATAATGATAATACTATGAAACAAATACTAATACAAAATATAAATTCACTTATAAAACGTATAAAAGCTAAAATATATTACTTACATGCTTCAGAAATCATTTTTAACTGTTACTTTCCTAGTTAGCTGGCTGATTTAGATACGATTGTTGTTGTTATCACTGGAGTTAGAACAATTATATTGTCAGACCCCTTCAGGTCACATGACATATATTTTTCAACTTGATTGGCTGGCACGAAAGATTAGCCTAAAAGTGTTACATGTGTTGGAGATACGACGAAAAAAGGCTAACAGCAAAGCTTTCCATTGGACATAGAACAAAATACAGACGCTATATCTACAAAAGTATGACGTAAATCTTCACAAGTTTTGTTTTGGAGATAGAACAAACTAATACTAAAATAAATGTGCAGTTATCTCATTTTTGGTAAAAATGGAGTTAGGACATTTTTAGAATAAGGCGACGAACTATACAATCGAAGGTGGAAACATAACAGCTAGCGCGTATACAAGTAGTCCCTTACCAGTGTTTATTGGCAGTTTAACACCAGTTTTTTTTCCTTCTTTGTTTTTAGTGACAAAATCACGTGAGTGTTAGAATTCAATTTAAAGCTGCTTGAGCTGGGATATTTCTTGTTTGAATGTTAGTGAAAAACACAATAATTTCCTTAATTAATATCATCAATAAAAGCTACACTTAGATAACTACAGGTATTTAAGTGTTTTCTTTCCTTACTGGATTAAGATAAATTAAAAAAAAACACTGAATTTAGATAAATTTCAATTTAACAAATACTGAAAACGTTAGAGGTACTCCACTGAGGTTTTTTGACATGACTTGTCCGAAAATCTAAAGTAGTTGATGTAGGTTTGGACCAATGTCTGTTGAAATTTTTTTTAAATCATTTGTTAGTCCCATTTTCCAGAAAAAAGTCATTTGCATTATAACAGATGACCCAAAAAAATGAAAAGCGTTTAAATACTTCTAACTAGAATCGCCTTAAAATTGGACAAAATACGTTGTACATAGTTTTTTTTCTCAATTCTTAATGATTATTATTTTCTTTATAATTCTTTGCATATATTTTCGTTTTAAAAGTGACCAAGTTGATCTTATAAAATCAAATATTATTGTTTTAGGCTTAAGTACCTCAGTTGACTTCCTTGAAAAAGGCTGTTATGTATTGATATATTTTGTTATGAAAATAAAGAGAAAATTTTCTATTTCAGACATTAACTGGAGGAGGTCAAACATGTGTCAGAAAATTTGTTAAAGTATAATGAAAAGGATAACAACAAAAGAAGAACTTAGAAACATTTTTGCGTATCGTTTTTGCGCTGCATTCAAAAAATTAGTTTGGCTTTGTACCCTTATTAGATATATAATATTAGATATTTTTTACATTGGGATTTAAACTAATTGGTGACATAGGAAAGAACAGTAACCAATTTTATATAAACATGTTATACATGTGCAACGTGTATTTCAAAGTTGAAACTTTGAAATCTCCCTTATGGAACTTGTCGTATTTTAATAATTTAAAGTGTTCAACAAAACCTAGGGAACAGACTCACGTGAGAACATTTCATTATTTGTATTTAGTTTTTATTTAATTTTATTTTTATTGCATTTTATATATATATTCCATTGTTTATGTTTATGTTTAACTACACAATTAAGATGTCAATTGTTATTAGGATTTTCATGTGAATTCTTTAGTTTACTTCTTTCAATCTAAAGACACAAAAATAAATATTTTGCTTTTAAATCTTTTTTTCTTTATATTTCTTTAAACTGCCGCCACAGTTCTCCTGCTCCTTTTGCATTTGTACATGTATTCATTTGACACCTGTATAATACCCAGTAAGTAGAGGGTCCTTTCATAAGTGCATTATCTTTTAATTTAATGAGCTTGATAAAATAAATCGCATCATGGGTAACCAAAGCATTGTGCAAACGGTTTAACAGGGGATACAAAAAAGCGTTACTCCAAAGTATTAGTTTGATACGAAATTATTTTAGTATACAGCTGATTTTTTTCGAAATTGAAGAGTGAATGTAAATGGCAACATATCAGATAAAGAAATGCCATAACATGTCTTACATGTAAAAATCTGGAAACAAAGTGATCCCTCGGAAGCATAAATCACAACAAAATTACAAGAGAATCGCAGACTCGGTTTGATTGAGTCTGTACATGAAGGATAATAGGTGACATAAAAGATTACTATTGCGGATTGATTGGTTCCGTTTATGAGAGTTAATGTAAGGTGCAACATCGCCCATAGTAATGGCTTAAATCTTCAATCTTTAGCACAATCGACACATTCAATAGCACAAAATGTATACATGTTAACCTATGATGACATTTCGTAGCTTTCAGTGATTCCCTTATTCTTCTGTTTAGAAAAGTGATATCTATTTCCTACGCTGTGCCTTATGCAATTGTGAGAATGTTTAAACGTTAAATTTAACGGTGTCTGATAAAATGAATGAGGAGCCCCTCCGTTCACCAGTAAATCTGGAAAGTCGCAACAGACCTTTATAGTGTTATTGTGAGTTAAAATCCATTAAAAGGGTAAATCCTTCCAAAGAAACACACTTCAGTCACAAAAAATAGCATTGTATGTCAACGTCTGATAAAGTAACAACTTTAATTACACATTTATTTTAGTTCGGCATTCTCGACTGAAGTTTAATATAAAGAATCAACAATAATATAAGATAAATCCTTTTGGCTTGAAAGACAATAACGAACGCTTTCAAACATAAAAACTCCTATCTTATAGTGAACTTAAATATCACCAGCTAGCATCCCAACGTAACACATTAAATGTTAAGCTCAATTGCAAGAAAAAAATGTATTGTAAATCTGTACAATTTTATAAAGTTATGTTTGTATTTCGGAAAGAATATATGATAAATTTTCTCTCCAAAGTAGCAAGAAATGTAAAATATTATGCCTTTATCTTCTACTGGTATTTCTTTCGGAAAAATGAGATAACCTTTTACTAAGTAGCTTGTTTTCGTATTGTATTATTTTAGTTTTTGTATCAAGTCACAGTAACAACCAAAATAGAAATACATTTAAATACATGTACAGTATCTTGTCATAAATAAATGTTTTCATAACGAGGTTAGATGAAAACTTTTTTTTTTCATGAAAATAACAAAAAGTGTAAAATATTTTAGGAATCTGATGTAGAGTTACATTCTCAACAACCTGTTTGTATTTGAAAATATATGTTTTTCTACTTATATTTTGTACATTATATGGTGAGAAAGTTCTACACGTGAGCAAGCACAGACCTACCGTTACTCTCTTGTGTGTTAGTTATTTCTAATACAATACCTATTCGATACAGTATTAATTATTTTTACTTATATAACCGTGCCAAGAATGTGCCTTGGCATGTTTATGCTCTCTGCTTTGAATTATATTTAATTCACCAGAGAGTTGTTTGATTCATGATCAAGAATAAATTGAAATAAAATCCTTGCTAGAAAAATTATTCAGCTCGTAATTCTGTACAATCTCTAGGTATCCCATAAAGGGCTCTTTTTTCAAGAAACATTATACCAGGCCTGTTAAAGAATTGTGAGTTTCTTTAAACCTGGAACATGATTGTTAAGCCACTAAAAACAAATATAAAAAACAAAAAAACAAACAAAAAAAAAAACAGTATGTTCTAACAAGAATAATTAATTTCTTCGGAAGAAGCCCTCCGAAGAAGCAATTGAAATATTAACTGAATTTGTTGATTTTCTATTCAAAACAAAACTTAGATACGAATGTCTTAATACAAACATATTGAAATGAGTGAAAGAAATTAAACGAGCTGCTTTTTAACATTGACTTGTGGTTTTCGATTTCAAAATGTACGAGAATGTAGTGGTAATATACTATAACTTCGCGAAGCGCTTCACTTTTACATTATGATTTTTATGCAAAAGGACTATAACATGGTGTGTTTAATGAATTTAATAGTTGTTATCTGGCTCTTACTTAATGATGTCAATAAAATTGCTCGGAAAAAGCTGAAAACTACTTATCTGGAAACGGATAGGCTGTTACTGGTTCATTACTGTTTCACAGTACAAATAATATAGGACCAAAAGCACTTTCTGGTTTACTTCTATTAAAAAAATGTCATTATTTAAAAGTTATCTTTAAACAATGATGAAACCATCCTACCAAGGACCATTACTATGAACTGTATTGTGAAAAAGATGAAAACAACAAAACAAAATTAATAAACGATTGCAATAACTGGATAAGTTTATAAAAAAAATATTTATGGTTCATTCAGTTTTTTTGTTGAAAACTTGATTATTCTACTGTATATGTATTTATATGATTAAATAAAGAAATAGACAGTAAATGAGTTCAAATTAACTTACAATGCTTGTATAAAAACTAGGATATTCCTGTTAAAGCAAGTTAGCCATTGAATTATTCTGAACATATTTCCAAACTGAAAATGAATGTTTAAAAAAGCAATAGACTTCGTGCATCGTGATCTATCTATGCCCGGCCATATAGAATTAAGTACATGTGCACTGGGTGCTCCATTCTCCAGCAGATCCATTTGAATAGCTAGGATTGGTTTTTAGATTATTTGACCATAAACTTGAATGAATATTTTCGACGATAATTACCTTTTACATGCCGATTTTCTAAAAATAACCGAAAATATCTAGGAACGGTCAGAAACACAGATACAATATCAGTTTATTAGTGCATAACTGAATTTCACAACTTACCAAGTTGTGTATTAAGAAGACGTTACTTCATTCTTGTAATTGCTCTTATTCATAGATATAAACGTAACTGAATGGTAGTTGTGTGAATATGTGAAGCTAGGCTTTGAAAATGTTTTATTTATTAATTTCTGAATTGTATAAAAATAATTTATGATAGCAAAATGTAAATAAACAGAGACTTTATGTTTGCTGAAAATGATTGCTAAATGCCATTTCTCTGTCATGTTGTACATCTGACAAGCAGTAAGAAGGTTAAATCATACACAATAAATGAAACAATTTATTGAATTTCTCTGACAATAATGCCAGACAGACAGACAGACAGACAGCAACAGTTACTATTGTACTGAACAATTCAACCAGGTAATGATTAATTTGTGTCACTTCTAATCTCCAGTCTCCTTTATAATTTATTAGATTTTTTCAGGTAAAGACGAGGGGCACCTACCGCGTTATAATTAGACTAAGGTGTGATTTATACATGATTCAATGTGTATCTTTCGAGTACTCCGATAATTATATTCTACAGCAACATAAGTGCATTCTTAATTTACCTCTTGCAATAATATGTAAGGTTACAAGGAGCAAATAGATAAATAAGTATTTTTCTGATACATTAGCTGTTATTTTTTATGTATGTGATTTACACAGAATAGGTTGAAATTCTTTGCAAAGGATTTAAATATATATAAAAAAGAAGAAAAATGAGAATTGAAACAGCTTAGGTATTTTTGTCATATGGACAGTAAATTGATATTTCAATTTTCTGTCTTGTAAAGTAACAAGAATATCAAAACAGAAGCAGGAAATGCACACCTAAATGTGCTTATCTGCATTAAGTGTTCTATAAATACTTTTTTTCAAATGTTGCACGTGCTTCCACAGCCTCCAGTCGCTTTTAACTGTGCCTTTATTCCCATGACCCTTTGGTTGATTGCCTTCTTTAATTGTGTTGGTGTTCCATGGTTCCCTTTATTGTTTTATTTTTAAAACGTCCCATCTGTGCTTTTTTTGCGATTGGTGCCCTCATGTTTTTTGTTTATCGTGGTCTTGTGCTGTTGGTTTTTGGTTTTTGGTTGAGGAATGCGTTCATTGGGTTTCGCAATTTTTTGTTGATTTTTCTTTCGTATTTTTTGTAGTATATACAGAAGTTAACAGATAACCTTTGTTGTACCGTATTGTGAATTCAGGATAAAGGTTGTAAGGATAATAATTGTTCATAGTTGTATTACATGCTTATAATCATTAGATATAAATAATCATTTAAAGTAATAAATGTTTTCTGGGGGAACATTATGAAGTTCATTATTCTTGAAAGTTCCAATTACTGTAGTGTATTGTAATTTGCAAGTTACTTTTTGCAAATTAAAGGTGCGTCAATAAGGCAGTTGATGCTGAGAGAGTGAAGTACGTATATTTGATTTATGTGCAGGTTTTATTACAAAACAGCTTTGTTAAGAAGACACGACTCCATGCTACAAATGGCCTAGGTAAACACGTGGTCTTCTGTTCTGCATTTAAGTAGACTGGAAAGAAAAAAAATGCCCTATTAAATTTTGTATTATAAAAAAGCGATCTTTATCACAGTTTGGACTGCATAACCTTTTGTAACCATAACAAGGTCCCGCTTAGCAAGAAATTCAATTTATTTACACCGTGTTGTATTACAATAACATGTTGGGGCTAAGTGGGAGGTTTGGTGAATCATTTACCGCTTTAAACTACACAATAGTTCTTGATCTGCTGCTGCTTGTCTTGTTAACTGATAAATGTTAAATGCGGTGTCATTTTGTGCCCTCCGCCCCTCTCCGTCCCCTGTACCCCTGGTCACTTCCCCTACACTCTTGTCCCTTTGTTGGCCTTTGACTTAGTGTCTTTTTTTTGTCTTTGTAACTTGCTTTATGAAATAAGTAAATCCTTCGACAGCAACACACTTCAGTAAAAAGAAAAACTAGCAATACATTGTTTATGTATCAGTAATAAGTTAATAACATCTTTTTAATTGGTTTTCTAGTTACCTCACTGATAGACAGCAGCGTGTGGTTTTACCTGGAAGTACTTCAGATCTTACCAATATGGAGGCTGGAGTCCCTCAGGGATCTATCTTAGGACCACTCTTGTTCCTTATCTTTATAAATGATATTGTTACAGATATAAACTCAAAAATTAATCTTTTTGCAGATGATACAAGTTTGTATATGATTGTTAAGTCTCCAGTAGAAACAGCAACTCAAATGCAATTAGATATTGAAAAGATATCAAACTGGGCTAACAATTGGCTTGTGCAATTCAATCCTAATAAATCTGAGTCAATGGTAATTTCTAAAAAGATGAATAAACCACACCATCCTCCATTGTCTATGTCTAATGTAAGCATCCCTGTGGTTGAATCTCACAAACATCTGGGCTGTTTTCTTTCAGAAGATGCTTCCTGGCATGAACATATTTCTTACATCAAAAACAAGGCTTTGGTCACGAATAAATGTTATGAGACGTCTTAAGTATTTGCTTGATCGTAGATCATTGGAGGTTTATATATTTTGCTTTTATTCGACCAGTTTTAGAATATTCTGATGTAGTTTGGGACAACTGTTCAAACTATGAAAAGGAAGAACTCGAAAAGATACAGCATGATGCTGCAAGAATTGTAAGTGGATGCACTAAACTTGTTTCCATATCGGAGCTCTATCACGAATTATGCTGGGAAAGTTTTGCTGAGCGCCGTCGTAAACATAAATTAATTTTATTCTTTAAGATGGTAAATGGGATTTCTCCTGAATATCTGTGTAATCTTGTTCCTAATACAGTAGGTGAAACAAGTCAGTATAATCTTCGTAACTCAACAAATCTCCAAATTATACCTACAAGAACTTCTCTATACGCTAATTCTTTTGTTCCTTCAACATTAAAAGAATGGAATGAGTTACCACTCAATGTAAGAAATGCAAACTCATTAAACAACTTTAAGTCTCTCCTAAATCAAGGAAGTAGCAAAAGCAATTCTTTATTCTATTACGGTGACAGGAAATATCAAATACTTCACACGCGACTCCGGAGAAGTTGCAGCTCTCTCAATCAACATTTATTTTTAAAGAATATTGTTCAATCGCCCCTTTGTCAGTGTGGTGAAACTGAGACAACCTACCACTATTTTTATGAATGTCAAAGATTTGATAACATAAGACGTATTCTGTTTAATACAGTATCAAATATTATAGCTCCTTCTTAGAGATCATCTTGTTCGGAACGGAATCCAAATCAATTGAAGCAAATGAGATTATATTTTCTGCAGTTCATAAATATATCAAACTAAGTAAGAGGTTCGAAACATGATTTATTGAAACATCTTGTACTCATTATCACAGTCGTCTTTTTTACCATTAAATTTGTATTCTCCAGAACCAGCCAAGGCAAGTCAGTTCTTAATGTGCTAGGATAACGTTATAATTACAACTAATTCCCCCAATTTATTATATATGTTTGAATATGTATGTATCCTTAAGGTATATTTTCCTCTAACATATGTATATCTAATATATGTATATGAATTCATACACATTGTCTCAGTAGATTGATCACTTTGTTGTTAATTCAAAATAGAGTCAGAGAAGAATTATATAAGATTTTATATCTTTCATTCTAATCCATTTCATCATTGTATATATTGAATGATTGTATATTATGTACTGTGTATGATTATGAATAAAATATGTTTAGTTTAAACATATTTTATTCATAATCATACACAGTAAAATATGTTTAAACTAAGTTAATAACAATGATTGCATTAATTACGCATTTTAATCATTTCGGCACGTTTAAGATCAACTATCAAGTTTAAAACATAATATAAACAACAATGCGAAATAAATCTCTATGGCTTGAAAATTTCAAACATAAAACTCCTATCTCATTAATTTTTAGCAAACAAATTCCCGTAGTAAACTTATAAGATCACCAGCCAGTTATCATCCGCGTCGTAACCTATTATAAATTGGTAAAAAATTAAATAAAGAAACAACAAAACAACAACAAAAACACACACACACAAAAAAGAAAACAAAATAAAAATATTTTGGTTTGTGTTGTATGTGTTTTATGAGATTATATTTGTATTTTCGGTAAAATTAATGATGAATATTCCCAATAACAAGAAATTAACAAACAACTGCTTAACGTACTGTTATTTTGGTTTGGGGGGGGGGGGGATATGAAAATCTGTTTTTATATTTCATTTTGAGCTTAAGGTACAATACTTTATACATCAACCTGTCATAAAATAATGTTTTAATACAGTGTTTATCTGAAAATAACTCTTCTTCATGAATTGTCATAAAATGCTACATACACCAGGCATTTTATGAAAAGTAAGATTCTCAAAAAACGTCTAATACTTTATAAAATATGTTTTTCTGTTTATATATTTACATTTATATGGTGAGAAAGTTATGCACGTGAGTAAGCACAAAGTAACCTTAATGCTGTATTCTATAATATCTATAGGTATCCCACACAGAGTTCATTCCTTCGATCGACATTTAATCAGAACTGTAAAAGAATCATGCTTTTGTTGAAACCTGGAAAGTGACAAAATCTGATTACAAAAGTAATCAAATAACAAATAATTCAGACGAAGCCCATCGAAGTAGCAACTGAAAAGTTAAAATATTTTTTTTCTATCGAAATCGAGACATTTGAACGCCGGGACATAAAATAGAAACCAAGATACACATTTCTAAACAAAACAAACTGTAAAGGAAAATTGCTTTTTAACATGTCCTAGTGGTGTTCGATAAGAAAAAGTGAAACAAAGATACAAAAAAAAAACAATAACAACAACTTCGGGAAGCGCTACATGTTTTCAATGTTATTATATGTTGAAGGGATATTACATATCGTGTTTCATAAAAATAAAAGTCATCTCCTAGTTCTGACTAAATGTTGTTAATAAAATTGGCAAACAAAAGTTGAATCCTTTATATCCCGTAATGGCCGTTAATTTGTCCCAGTACTATGTATGGCCGAGTGCACTGTGTGGTTTACTGCCCTTAAAAATCATTCTTTTCAGAATAATCATTAAACAGTACATCTACATCCTTTCAAAGACCATTATAAAATAATATATTTTGAAATAGAAATAAAACACAAATCTATTTGACAATGGCCATATAATGGATATGATGTTGTATAAGGGTTCCATCGTGGTTCATACGTTTTTGTGTTTTCTTTTTAAAACTTAATTATTGTACAGTACATGCTTGTATGATTAATATGCGACAAAAACCCCAATATTTAAAGAAATATTACATATGAAATCAAATAAACTTGCATCATTTATGCTAATAAAAAATAAGATAAAATGAAAATTACTGTAAGTAAAGGATAAACTATAGACTTACTGTATCGCAATATAATTATTACATGTCAGCTAGAATTTAGCACATGTGCTTTTGGTGATTTTAGATTTCTCCAGATAACAGCATATCTTTTAAATAAACAAGGCTTCTAAAGAATATCCTGAACATCTAATTGAATATTTCCGACGATAATTAGCTTTTAACATGCCGATTTACTAAAACTAATTGAAAATTGCCGGGAACGGACAGAAACACAGATAAAATATCAGTTTATCAGTATAGATGAAGTTCACAACGTTTCAAATGCACTTTACTTCTTTTCTGTGATTATGTACCTTTTGTGATGGTAAACTTGGAACACTTATTATAATATTACATTTCCGTGTCTTTAATAAATATATACTGATAAAATGCAGCTACATGTATATTAGTATACATAAACAATTCATTGTGAACAGGAACTTTTTCATATTACAACCATGTACCTTGTAAAAGGTAATTTATTATACAACATGATTTAACAGAAACTTTGTATTTAATAATGGTTGTACGATTTAGCTTCAGAATAATGTTTGCTCTATGATGATTTGCATCTAACAATCTTGAAAGAAAATTGAAATATACACGATACATGTAACTAATCTGTGAGTTTCCCTAAAAGTAATGCCAGACAAACAGGCAGCAACACTTACACTTTTTCTAAACAATTAAAACTAGCTTGTAATTAAAAATGTGACCAATCTCCAAACGTTTATACAATCTATTTGAATGTTTTCAGATATTTTCAGGGTGTGGGACACTGGTAGCCTGAGAAGAAGACTAAAGTGTGAGTTCATCCTTATTATGAGGCGTTGCTCTCGAGTACATCGATAAGCATACCCTACAGAAACATAAGTGCATTCTTAATTTACCTCTTGTTATAATGTGAAAGGTAAAAAGGCATTAACTATTTAAAGTAAAAAGAGGATAATCTTGACTAAAGTGGGTGTTTTCATATTTCGTTCTGAATTTACAACTGTTGTAGACATACTTTACTACAGATTTTCATTTTGAGAATTACATTTCTACATAACATTGCAAAAAGGCGCAACATATTTCAGGCAAATTTACATAAAGTAAGATACAATGACAACAAGAAATACATTTAGATATCTATTTTGCTAATTCTAGATTCGTATATGTTTTTTAAGCTTAAATATTATGCATAAAAATGAAAAGAACTATTGCACATGTGTGTTAGTTATTTTGATATAATACTTGCACCGATCATTTGTAATAACTACAAACATTTAAGTGTTTATTATTCTTGTCGGTTACAGCTTCTAGAATTAGAATTATGCCCGGAACCATAACAATCATTAAAATATCAATATAACAAATACTGAAAATGCTAAAAATAGAAAATATAAAATACATTTGTATACTAATTGCAAAGATAAAAGCTACGTAAAATGCAAAAATGCAACGAGATTTTTTATTTAAAGAAAACTCACAAAGTTCTGCAAACATTCATAGGTACCTGTTTACAAAAAACGCAATTCAACTTTTTATATCTAAGTTTTAAATACTTTTAACTTCAATTTTAGGTGTCTGATATAATGAACGAGGGGCGTCTTTCTTCACCAGTTAAGCAGGAAAGTTACAACATGGTCTTGACAATGCTGATGTGAGTTAAAATCCAACATAAAATCTCTTGTATTCTGAAAGGTAAATCACTTCAGTTGTATGATAACATTGTTAAGTTTTAATTACACATTTATTTTATTTCGGCAATCTCATCACTCATATTATAATATCAGAACAATATACGCTGTAAAATAAATTTCTTGGGCTTGAAAGACAATAATGTATGCTTTCAAAGATAAAACTTTTCACTTCTTTGACACACAGATTCTCGTAGTGAACGTTTTAGATCACCAGCCAGCATCCCAATCGTAATTCGTTAAAGAGCAAGATTATATTATATACGATACTGGTAAGAAATCTGAGTATTTTTCTAGAAATAATGCCAGACAGACGGCCACACTTACGCTTTAATTAAACAATGCACCTATAAAAATAATTAATAATTAGTGTGTCACTTCCAGTTTCAACACTGCTATACATTTTTTTTAATCGTTTTAGGTAAAGTATGATGAGAACCTGCCACTTTATAAGTAGACTAAAGTGTGATTTCTTCCTACTTTCAAGTTGTTGCTTTCAAGTACACCGATAATTATACTATACAGAAACATAAGAGCATTCTTATTTACCTTTTGATATAATGTGTAAGGTTACAAGGAGCAAATAAGTAAATGAGTATTTTTCTAGGATACGTTTCTCATGTAAAAATATGAGAAGACGAAGCTTTTTGTAAACGAATTAAATGAAAACGAAAACAAGCTAAAGAAATGTGAACATAAACCCACTAAAATGTGCTAGAATGCACTTTTTATAATATTTTATTCAAGAAACATCTTGTAATAGGTAACAGAAGGTAAGAGATAAAAGTTTGTTGTTAAGTATTGTAAAGTCAGCAAGGATAATTATTGTTCATTATTGTTTTATATGTTGTTAATTATTACATGAAAGATGATTTTAAAGTAATAAACATTTTCCTTGTAAACATAACGAACATATTTATTCATGAAAGAACCCTCCTGTAGTATAAAGAAATTTACCAGTTTTACATTTTTTTGCAAATTAAAGGTGCAGGTGACAACGACGGAGATTATAGTCGTGGCTTACGCGATGTTTTTAAGAGTATCGGAAACACTGACGTACTACTGTCAGGCAGACAGGAGTTATTTGTGCACTATTAAGATGTGTAGCTGATTATCATGAATGAAATAGTCATAAGACACGGAAATCAATGAAAAAAATGTTGAAAGGCTAAGGTATAAGAAAAGTCCCATTCGCGGACATCCTTTGAGTCTAAAGCCTAGATTCATCAATATGTATATTCGCTCAAATGGTATATTTTGAATATCGAACATGAGAATAGTCAGAGTATGTTATACGTGATTTATCTGAACTTTCAATGATGCACTCAAGTGATCATTCCACTGAACAGGCGGGTCTCGTCCCACATTTAGAAACACATTCGCTGCGCTCTAGACCGAAAAACATTAGATCGCCTCATAACAATTCGAGATATACAATACAGTAAGGCAAATCAAGTCCAATCGTAATACGTCAACGCACAAATCATACATTGTATGATAAAAGATGTTGAAAATTATAAACAAATTAAAAGAGTTTTCTAGACTCTTATTTTGATATGAAATGATGTGTTGACTCAATGAAATAGTTCGATATGACGTTTATACATGCATTGGCGAGACACACTAGTCTAGATCCATTCGCTAGAATTTATATGTCTATGACGCTAAAGTTATGAATATGGAGGGAACTGATTGGACATCTTGTCTCAGGCTCTTACGACAAGATGAAAGAAAATCAGTTCCCCGGCTTAAGGCTAAAGTTATCATATATGAAGAGAAGTAGGTTCGATAATAAAAAATATAAATATGTAAAATATCTGTCGTATCATGTTTAGCTTATTTTAACATGTGCGAAAGCATATGCGTTCGATGCTGTAACAGTAGTGTTACAGATCCTTCATTTTCTCAACTACCCCGAAATTATGTACTGTTATTGACATTAATCCGAAGTTAGGTATATTTCCCATACAATTCTCCCATCTGTGAGCTTTGGATATTTGTGGTGATGATCTAATTAAGCCTTTGAATACTTACAAAGCTTTTAAATTCATTATTGGATGTGGGTTTCTATGAATATGGGTTATGTATGTGAACAGTCGTCTTTTATATCACACAGAGTTTCAAACATGATGATAGTCTGGTCGGAATTGACTAAAGAATCAACAGACCTAGGCAATCCATACGATCGTTTTATTTCCGCTGGAGTCTCACTGGTATCGCAAACGGTACTCAATGAATCTTGCCATATCATAGGTACAAATCATACGCCGTTCGACGATAAAAGCATTTATTCTTAATACACATTAGAACAATGGGCCATGTATTACCAACTATGACATATGAGGGGTATATACAAACTTCAATTTCCAATTAGCTGTCATGAGCCTCCTTTATTTAGTAGCATTTCTGTGAGTTTTGGACAGTAGATTTGTGTTCAATTACCCTGTGCGACGTCAACAATAATTAAACTCAGCCATATACTACATTTAAACCGGTTTCTAAGTATACCTCTAGCGAGTGTGACACATATCTCGCATAGTCTCTTTTATAAGTCAAAAGAAACCATAAAATATTTACAACACTAATTCTTAAGATAACTTCCTGTTTAAATGAACTTGAACTAAGAGTCCACAGATTTTCTAGAGATCCACCGAGTGTAGTTTAAACTCTAAACTTAATTAATATTACTTGCCTTTATGGCTAAGCACTTCCACATTCACCTCTTCAAGTCACGACTTGATATACGAGATACTAGTCAAGAAAAATAATTAGTTCCATCGTACTACGGTACAACCAAAGCCTCGCAGTTACAAACCGTTTGTTTCTCGATGCTCAATGAGAAAAAACGGCAAATTGTTATATAATTACTCGCACTATAATCAAGAAGAGATGATTATGTCTGTGGAATGAATCAATCAATATGTTACAATGTAATTGTTTCCAAGAGGGAAAAAATGTTATATGTATCACTTTGTGATATCATATTAATATTTAGATTTTGTAATTAATTTTAAGTCATATGATCATTTATTAAAAACGTAGGGTGGGAAAACCTAAATAAGATAATGTCTCATAACATTGTCTAACAAAAGCTATAAGTAAATTATAATATAATAATTAATATACTACAGCACACATCTAATATCCCTCTGAACTAAATCGGCTTAACTACTACTTCTGTTTAACTTGTAGTTACACGTGGGCCTGATGAACTAGGAAACTCTGTTGTTTATTATCTGTATTTTGAGTAAAGATACTTATTTTATAAATGATCAGTGTATCTCTAGGACTTCAAATATTAGCTGGTATTATGTTCATTTATCCTTAGATTTGTGTTTATAAAAATAGCGTATTTCATTAGTTGATTAATTCTTTTACACATAAAAAATAACATTCATAGAAATAATTTATCCATGTTTTAACTTATATTTTACCAAAATTTCTGTCTCGCTCTGTAATAATTATATAACATTGTTCAAGAGGTATAAATTTACAGATTCACTTATGTTTTCTTGTTTATAGTTATATTGTATCGGTTGAAACTTTGAAAGCAACAATCCTTGAAAGTTAGGTGAAGACAATTTAATCATAGGCCCTTCTACTTTCTATATCGTTCATGCTTAACAAAGATTGTATGGATCAGAACATAGTCGAGTCCAACTGTATTAACATTAACCTTTATTAGACAACAATTTTGCCGGATAAAAAAGTAATCAGTATATCATCAAAGCACAAGCGTGTGGGATTTTAATGTGTGAAAGCTGACACAATGACTTAAATTAGTAATATATAATAAAATAGTTGCTAATTGTTACCTTACAGTGTCATAAAGAGATGAGCAAGTTGTTATATCTAGTGTTGCTCGAGGAATAAGCTCATATTTTATCCATAACAATTATCGGTCGTGAATAATCTTACCATGATCGCTTATATACAAATGCTTATACGGGAGACTTTACAAGAATCTGCTCGGCAAAAGACAGCTGAGAAATAATAAATCTGTCGAGATAGTTTATGTTTGTGGATTTGTAGGTATAGTTACTTCAAGTGGTACTTTTAGAATGTTAGATACTTTATCATTTATCAGTCATAAATTTGTTCTGTTGTTTCGATATATTATTAAAAATCGGATTTAATAGCTATGTTTAAAGTTACTTTTATTCATGCTTTATATATAAAGCCTACATTTGTGGTGACGCTCAAAAGCTATAGGTTAATAGACATTTGATGTCTTCTCTATTCACCAATGTATTACGCAGAGCAGTGTGTTTGGAATTGCTTCTACCTCAACAAATATATGGCCATGTGTGAAATATAGGCCCTAGTAATTTTATTATATGTAAAATTTTGGTCTATTGCATTTGAAGAAGAAGTGATATGTAGCTGTTTAATGAATTAATAAACAAATCACTTTTATCAAAATATAATAGAATAGATTTTAATTATTAATAAATCATTAGCAGCTTATATACGTCAAAATATATCTAAGATACTCGTACGCAGGGTTCGTACATAGTATCTTCACAATTTTAATGCATATTTTATCTTTATTAACAAAAAAAATGCACTCATTTTACGCGAAATCCTCAGATTTGGCAAATGATAACTGATATTTTTTCTGGGGGTCTATAGGAGTATTAATCTTTATGGTACTAATGCTCATGATTCGCCTTCAGTTTAGTCTGTCCAATTGTGTCATTGGTTAGCTACATGGTATCTAGTACAGCATTGTGATAAGTAAATAATTGGATTTTTTAAAAACACAAAATAAAGATAATAGACAATGCTAAGACCAAAATTAAATAGAAATAATGTTGATATTTTCCCTTTGTCTTTTGCTATAAAACTCATTGTGGAATAGATGTCTAACGCAAAGACCTACACTTGATTTGATGATAGCGCTTTCACCCAATTTAAAGTTCTCAATATCAGACAACACTGTTGGTCATTGCGATATGGTATAAGTTGAGGACCACGCATTTTTAATCAGATGCTAATAGTAATCATTCCAATGAGAGAACATTACTGACTCTAAAATACATGTTCAAATAAATTTATACAAAAAGTGTTTTCTTTCTAACGACCACTATTTTCGATATTCTCGATACAAGGTTTAGATACTTTCGTTGGATCTAAATATTGATGCAGTGTTATTTTTTCAAATAATTATGACATTTTAAATCTAACCCTAATGTATATCAGTTATGTTTATTATTTAAACATCTAATGGGGAACAATACTTGTAAGGACAACTATGATATTTGGTAACATAATAAGAGTCTAATAGAATGGTTGTGCCGTCAACTAATTTAGACGAAAAAGGTATATGCTAGACATAATGACTGATTAGACAAGATATAAATTTAGATTTTCCCAATATAAATCGCTTTTTTCGTAACAAGCATTCTTCATGGTTCTTCACATAATTGCCTTATTCCAATTGATGTATGTAGATTATAACATTTTAGGTTTTTTTCACCAATGAGAAATGGCCTTGTTATTGGACTGACAAGGACTGTTATCACTTAGACCTGAGGCGATAAAGGTCTTCCGAAAGAACTCATATATTAAATCATAGTCTAAATTAGTTCCGCAATAAGCCTACTTATTTAACGCACTTTTTATTGAAAATTACACAGTTACTATATATTCACTCACATTAGTGAACACTACAACTAGTCTGGTATTCATTTAAATTTAAATACGTAACCAGCAAAAACTAATCTTGAGTGAGCAAATACAAGACTGTAAAAACATAAAGATATTAAAGAAAAAGTTTAACTGTAGTCTGCTTATGAAAAACAAAAAGTTGCAATATAATGTATAGCAATACTGCAGTTGTTGGCAACAGATGTTAAATTTTGCAGAATATATGGATGGTAATGGGCTTGATACTCATGTGATTTTTACACATATTTGTGATTACGGCAAAAAAAATTGGTTTATTTAGACCTTGCTTAGGGTTTATTACACCTAGTCGAGCTCAAATAAAATTATACATAAGCTAAATATTGGCGAACTAGTCTGATTGGGATAATGAAAGCACACTCGGATTCTCGTAGTCGGAAGAGACGGCAAGCAGAAGGTAAAGCCGAAATCTAATTAGAACAGATCTCCAAAAATCTAGCTGGAATAAATACACGCCCGCAGTTTAATCTTTTTATTACCAAGAAAGCGCATTGCTTGACAAGACTTGGGTCTATGCCTATAAAAATTGAGGAGCGATCCGTGGTTTCTTTTATAATGTTCATAATGTCGTGGGTAAGATTTAACATCATAGAGGGAGATTCTTTTCGATCACGGTTTTTTTCTCCTGTGAATATATATGTTTTATGCAAAAACGTGCCGCCATAAAATGTGTTAGACATATAGAAGGCTTTAACTTTAAATTATGACAGCATTCGTGGTTATATTTCGAAGAACGGGATCGTCCGCATTTTAAACAACATGTGTCGATAATTATGCATGAAATTTAAAATATATGGAAACAAAAGTACGTGCTGCTTTTTACTGAAAATAAAAGGTAGTTGTTTACGTGAAAGTTAGGTGATGACAGGGTTCCTAGATTGTTCGAATGGAATAATTTCAAATTTTAAGATGTTATTTAAGTAATTCATAAGGAATTTGAGTTCTCTATAATATATGTCCCTTGTAGTTACTATATATTATCGATGTACACCGTGTGATGAATCATCTTTGTGTGCTCGGCTTGTTTTTTGATTTTTATCTCTTGTTATAAAAAATCTAAAAGTTGTATCTCTTTTCGTTAATTCGTTAGAGTATGTCACGTGCTAAGATGCTGACCACGTTTTATATTTAATGTTGTCAGTTACAAATTACACATTCCTGTTTTTTTCTTACCATAATTGCTTTCCAATGCCAGTTCCTTTTTTTGAGTAGGAGCCATTATTTTTAAAGCGCCAAAATTATACGCTTGGAAAAGAGGGTGAAATTAAACAACTACAAACTCTAGTTAACATTGCTATTAAATTTGATATTGTTAGTATAATACGGAAGAAAAGTTAAGGTTCATATTACAATAGGGATTCTACCGGCGACCGTTTCTTTTCATTGTATGATTTCTCTTTATATTATTGACTTAGTCACTCTTATGTAAGCAGTTTACTATTGGCCTCTTATGATGGAATGTTTTAATTTACGTCCTAATAGACATTAATAACATAGGTCGTATTTTGATGATATTGACTTACAAACAAAATTAGTTGATACGCTTACTCTAAAAATCAAATACTTAAGATGAATCATACATTGTAACAGTGAGGTTATCAATCTTATATGCCTTGACTGAGTGGTCGAACATTATTTAACTGGCCTTACAGTTCAAAGTTTATTGATATTACTACTAGTGACTTGCTAATTATTAGTAAAAAGTATAGGAGCCGATAATAAATGAGGCTGACAACTGACCGCATATATATAATCGGCTGGCAAGTACTTCTGTTACGGTATGTTTCTCACAATTTCGTTAATGTGCATTATGGATGATTTTTAATTACACTTCAGTATACAATGAATTCTATACCAAACAAACGTGGTATCCCTATAATATAACTCAAGCGTCTAGGAACATACTCTACAAAATATCGTATAGCTCTGTGTTATGTGTCTTCAGAATGAACTGAAAAATACCTATGAATTTAAAAGCGCCTGAGAAGATACTTTTTGATTATTAACTTGCATGTATTTCGATACTTATGTAATACGATGTATTAAGAATTAATTGATCTCGACAAATCTTATTTATAGAGTCATGGAAATTGTCATATTTTCAGAGATGTATATTATATCGTAACACACCAGCTTTATGGAAAATTAATCATTACGTTTACACCCCTGATAAGATTTATATATGTATTAATGTTATCAAGCAATCTCATACCACACCCATGTCACAACAGCATTGTTGCTAACGTTGCTATAGAAGCACTAATCCTCATATATATTTTGTAGATTGACTTACTCGAGTATCTTATGTCGTGATAAGTGGCTAAAATTTGAACTACCTTGGTGATTTAATACTATCATAAATATTTATCGAGTCAGACTCAATGTCCTTTTATTTTACAATGTATTTGTAATAATTGTTGTCGACAGAAGATACTAAGCCATGACAGCATAATAGTACATAAAGAAAATACATAATTTACCTTACAAGAAAGCAATATATCACAGAAAACGAAATACAACTCTTCGATAAACTAGTTATCAACATAACATATAATGCCTGATGGATTAAGTTATCACTACTAACTTAGGTACCTGTGGATTGATTTATTATATTAATTATGTTGTACGAAATTTATGAACACTTCACTCAGACAAATCGTTTCTGGTGGCCACGTCGCTGTACTTATATCATGCAAAGTCTTGCGTAAAGAAATTATGATTAGACGACTCACAAAACCTGTCAATAACAAAATGACAGACATAGATGTGATAAATCATTACCAATTTGGCATAGATCCTTGATGTCAAGAACATATTAACAGGACGCAAAAGTAATAATTAAACAACTTTAATTTATAGAATATACAATTCAATAGCTTGTAAATTATTTAAAACATAGTGATCAGTATCTCCACGATTTACTACAATTTATTGGAATAAGATTATTCACGAATAAAGGATAGAGAGTAAGACTAGAATAGACGTGATATACAGACTATTAAAGCTCCGACCTAGCAACCACACCCCACAGTAACCCTTTCAACCATAAATTATCAACGTGGACGGAATTGCTCTCATGAGCTCTGCGTTATTTACGAGCAAGAGTCATTAAAGATGAATATATCATTATACACGAAATATGCGGCCATAAGCACCTTGTTGGCACATTTGTTTGACAATTAACGATACGGATCAAGTTATAATTTACTCTGTAATGTTGATATTATTATTTCTGGGTGGGGTATTATTGTTATATTTGGAAGATGGCGTAAAAGGTTTGGAGGTCACATGTATCGATGGGACTATTTCATCAAAGGGCAAGTTAAAGATAACGTATAATATTATATTCCTAGTATACAGAATCAAAAATCGACAGGGCATGGTTAATTCTCCAAACGATTTTAATTTTATATGCATAATGATGATCATAATAAATTACAAATTAGACATCAACAAACTTAAACCGTCTTATAGAGTAAGTATGTCTTTTTGTCTCAATAGTTATCAACAATTTTCTAAATGTGACATGTTTTTGACATGATCGACGCGATGCTTCAATTCTAGATTTTGAATGAGGAGGTAATATAAGGTGAATTTATTAGCGAAAATTATGATTACAGCCAACTGCAAAGATGCAAGTGTGTTATTCCTATTCTCCAAGCCCTATGAAATGGAAACCAGAATAATAAATCTCCAAAAAAAGAGATCAGCGATTTTTCAAGAACAAAGTGAAAATCCATTTTTAGTTACAAAATCACATTTTCTAGCAAATTAGAAGACATACGATACTAACAGAAACAAATAGAACTAAATATTAGTTCTCACTCACTATGGCAGTTGCCAATCTGACAAGGTCACGGATACATATCATTCTACGCATAGTGACGTGACGGGGATATTCTTTATTATCGCCTTCCGCCTCCTCACACACCACATCTCATATTAACAAACTTTAAAAGTAATCAAATATGCAATTTCGAATATATTATATTTAGCGGTAAGCAAAGTAATATCTAATAACTTTGTGTTCAGAGCATAGGTATAATATATATCAAATTCACTCGCCACCACATTTGTACACGAACTGAGAAATCATAATAATGATTATCCGGCCTCATGGAATTTCGGGTTATTTTTTCTGCATGGGGGTATAATTAGAATCTAAGATATTATTGGTATAAGCAGGATTAATAAGGAAATAGCAATACATACTTGTCCTAAATTTCTAATTTTCAACCGCTGATCAGTAAACTTTGGAGGCACACACCTAGATAATCCATTCTAAATCTCTAACAGTCTTCAAACATGAAACCATAAATAATTAAAGAAAATAGAATAGATTAATTAATTGTTAAATAAGCAATTATATCCCATTTCCAACCAAAAGATACAGTTATTTTAGAATAAGGGATTCAAGATTATTTTTTTCAGTATCTCGCCCACTAAGTTATAGTAATGACCTTACAAATGGCGGATTCCTTAATACAATTCTACAGGGTTACCTACAGTGGTTTGGTTACTGAATTATCAAGACGTGTTTGTGGTCACTTTATAAAATAGATATTTTAACTTTCTGAAAGGCATAATAAGGAACGAAAAGGGTTAACAGATGTGACATTTGTAATTAAGAATAGAAGGACATCTCTAATGTAATAGCCAAAACAAGCAATATAATAAACATGCCGCTCCAAAGTTTTAGTTCAATTATTAATCAGGAATGTCATAAGGCCGAATCGAAACCTACAGCAACAACTTCGAGATTTACCCTTTTACAGAATTTCAATTAGTCCGAACCAGCATGCCACCCTACCACTATACCATTATACTTACTGGGTTTTTCCAATGGCATATTACGGTAGAAAGAGGTGGTCTTAGTTAATCACTTGTTACTTAAAAAGATTATCATTAGTGTGTACAAATAAAAAGTATTAAAGGTTGGTGAAAAAAAATTATCGCGGATTGTTATACATTAAAAATAAAGAAACTAGCCTGTACCTCACAATATACCATGATACCCTCATACAAAAACATCAAAGTTTCTCAGATCTTCTCCCATCAAAACAAAGATGCCCATCTAAAACATAACATTAAAGGTACAATCATAAGGTTACGTCAAATACCCAGAGCATAAACCAATGCCGAGAAAAAGGAATACATGACGACTCAGGAATAGAAGAGAAACAGATCCAATAAAAACCAAATCTAGAGAACAATACTAGGCAAAATTGAAGATGTCGAAACGCTAACGTGAAGCGAATTGATTAAGATCTATCATATATAAGCTACTATCTTCAGTTATGATAAAAGATACAAATTTTCGCGGCGATCAAGAACAATTTCCCACAATGAAATAAAAACAGAAGGACAATTATACCCAAAGCTGAAAGAGCTAAACAGAACTGGCACGTCGCAAAATTACATCAGAACAAGCTTTTACTTGAAAATGAAGAACTATATCCAGAAAATAATGAATACAGAAACACATACGTAGTCATGAAACTAGATGACAGTATGAGCACGACTATCATTATACTTATGAAAGAATAGAATTATCGCTATCAGATTATCATATAGCTCAGATATCTCTACACTCAATGCTATTATTATGGATCTCTAATCACTCTCGAAGCGGATATTTATCTCTCAAGATATCTTTGATAGTGATGGATAGACACCCTAATGCCTACTAGACATTCTAACACCCTAATAGTTTGAATCACAGTTCTACGTCACATATGTATGCAGGCAAAGTATCATTATCAGCTGTAACATAGTACTGCAGATCTCACCTATTGATGATGCATTGTTAGAATACATATGATGTACTCTTCGCTTGCTTACTATAGTATCGAAATCCATAATGAAGATACTCTTAATAGATCTTATCTCAATGTCAGAACAGCAAGTGAGACTACGCAGACCTGCAAGTATCATCGTATAAACACTCACTGACTGTTATATAGATACCAATTGTTCAAAAGATTGTGAGTTTTGTAGGTCATCCATCCTATACTCAACTTAGAACTATGGTACTTAATCTGCTATTATGATTATTAAAAAGTCTAAAACAAACATCCAATATTGGTCATCATGACTCTGCAAGTTTCCGCTCATTCTACATTTCGAACGGTTCATAAAGATTTGCGCTCAAGTCCTTCAAGTATTAATATTTTGAAATGAAAGAGACGTAGAGATAAATTTTCGCCTTGCCTAACACCTGTCAATACAATGGCAAAGTTGATAACACATTCATTTGTCTTATATTCTGAATTTTTTATTGTATATATTCTTTTATAGATTGAACATTTTTCCATTAATATATCTTAAAGCAGTTTCGGTCACAGACCTCTCTCTATACGTCACCAATGCCTGTTTAAAGTCTAAAAACACAAAAAAGTCTTTTTTTTTTTTTTACTTGCACAAGTCTACTGTCTATCAGGCATGTAAAACCAAACAAGTTCCTCAATGTTGACATGACATCTTTCTGAAAAACCTAAGACACTTTGACCAATTTACTTAGATAAGATCATAGCTTTCTTTCAGAAATGTATTTGTCTAAGATTAATGCAATTGCTGGTAACAGCTTGCCAAACACTAAGGAGGAGTTATTGGACGAGTAGTCTCTGCGGAGGATTTACGCTCTCCTTTACTATTTTTTGCTCAAATAGCGGCATAATTTCACCTTCACTCCTTGGTTGGTTTTTCCACTGATTTAATATAAAGTTGAACAGTTCAATTATTAAATTTGGAAGCATAGTATACGAATTTATTATATGTTCTATAGGATGTTGTCAGTACCCCGAAGTTTTATATATTTTTAAGTTTTAATTGTTTAACTATTTCCTCTTCCTGTGAATAGGACTTAAATTATATACATTGATTTATTTCCCTATTTTCCTATCTTCTAAATGCTATAATTGGTTTAATTGTGATCTGCGGTTCATTTTCATCTAATGTTTGTCGCTTATTCTTGTCAGAGTTAATTTTTTAAAAAATCATAACAGGTCTGTCAGTTTTGCTTGTGATTTTCTTTTTAATCACTATGCTATTTATATTTTCAATGTTCTAATGTACTTTTAATTAATCTTTCTATTTTTTATATCAAATTTAATTGAATTGATTACTTTTCATATTGCTTCTGATGTCTTTTATATATTTTCTATTTCTCTGATTATTTTGTATACTTTCCTAGCAATTATGTAGTTGTTGCTTAGAATATTTCACAAGTTCCTTAAACCATGGTTGAAGTTCTTTTTATGTTTTTATTTTAGTCACTTCACCATTTCTTGGTACTACTTATTTGTTTTTGCTTGAATGTTTTCTCGATGGCATCCAGAAAATATTTTCGTTTTAAAACAGGATCAATTTGTCTTCGTTGAATACTGTTTGTTCTTTTAGTTTATTCATTTAGCTAATCAATTTAACCTACTTTTATCGAGTATCTTGTTTCATATTCATCTTTGATTATGTCAATTGCCCAGCCATTTTAGAGATTATTTATTGGTAGTTTGCATTTCTTTCACGTAGCTTTCGGCTTTTGTTTGTATATTAATATTATTGAATTCGAGTATGACATCTGAATATTAATTGTTGAAAAAATCTTCCAATTGAAAAAAGTATTCACATCATTTCAAACCTTCTTTGAGCAGTAATAATAAATGTACTTTTTCTTACATGTTGTTTTGGTATTTATCATTCGACCCTTTCTACCATTAGGTTTAGTAGTTATTAACTTGAGCAAAAATCTATCAGCATATTGCATATTCATATTACTGTTTTATCTAATGTTCTTCTTTGGAGAGGAATTTCATTATATTAATATATTTCTCATGTCCTACTTTCACATACAGTTTCTCATATACCAGTAGTAAACGGATAAATTCACTCACATTCCAATATCGATTTGGACCGTACGAGAATTGAGTCTCAGAAAGCTATTTTCTTTGCAAATTGTTTATTTCAAAGCTTGCAGTTTCTTAAATAGGGTCTAGGGTTGGCAATATTTATCTTATTGGGGGTAATAATATACAATCTTCACATAAAATGGCTGTATTCTATCAAACTAATACATCTTTGGACTCAGTAACAGGTAGACAGTTGCTTCATAAGGAATTCTTAAAAGAAAATTAACAATTTCCTTTTATTACTAAGACAACATATTCCCCTGATCTGTGTTTGGAATATTTCTTTCATTATGATGAACAATTTTCAAACCTGGCAACACAATTGTATCAAAATCGTCTGTTTGATTATCTGAAACACCTATAGATATCTAGTTTTAATATTCTAAAAATTCAGCGACATTTCAAAACGAGCACTTATAGATCCACATACCATTTATAGAACATATTTTTAATATTCAGCTTTATGTTTCTTGTTTCATCTGTCGTCTTGTTAGAATCCCATTTCATAAAACGTCAAAACAGTTCAACAGTGGTAATATCATGTTTTCGTGTTACTTTGAGTTTGGTGTGTTCTCACTGCTTGTTTCTTGATCTGTTATGATTAGTATTTCTTCTTATTGGATGGTTTTTCACAGTGAATCAGGGCGAGCTATGGCGACCCTCACATGGCGAGCGCCCAAACCCTAACCAACGACAAACCCTCACGACAAAAGACCCACCTCACACTAAAAAACAACAGAATTGACAACACGACAAACGCAAAAAAAAACACCGGACACACATTTCTTATGAATGTTGATTTACAAGACGAGATGACAACCAAAAACATAGCGAATATTAAAATATGTTCTATAAATGTATTGGACAAAATCTCGTTTGAAATGTTCCTGACTTTTAGGAATTTATTGAATTAATATATTATTCATAGGTTAGGAAGCACTAGACGACTGTTAGATACAAATTGTTGTTGCGGTTTTGAAATTTTCATGCAATAGAAAAGAAATATTCCAAACACAGCATCAGGGGGAATATGTGTTTAGTAAAAGAAGAAATTGTTAATTTCTATTTAAATTTCTTAATGTGAAGCAAACTTTACTCTGGTTTAAACTTTGATTCAAGATGTAAAATAGTGCAAAACACCATTTATGTGGAATTGTATTATTCCCCCAAATAGAACAAAATAATGCCAACGACCCTATTTAGAAACTGCAACTTGAATAAACAAGTTTGACAAAGAACAAATACTGCTTTTTGGCAGACCCTCAATTCTGTTAAGGGACCAAATCGATATTGTTGATGTGATGATGTTATTTAACTTTACTTGGTAATGACGATGTATAAGTGAAGTAGAGCATAGTAATATATTATATAATGAAATTCTCTCCAAGAAACATTGATAAAACAGTAAAATGAAATACGGCAATATGACTGATAGATTTTTGCTCAAGTAATACTTTACTGATCTAATGGTAGATAGGTCTGATCGAATAAATACCAAAAACATGTACAAGAACAAAGTACAATTGATTACTTTATCTGCTCAATAGGAAAGTTTGAAAATAATTGAACACTTTTTCATTGAGTATTTTTCACAATTAATATCTGATGTTTTCATAACTCAAATCTTCATAAAATATTAATATACAAAGTCAAAGACAACAATACTGATTTGAAAGAAATGCAAAACACAATAAAAACACTAAAAGGCTAATGGAAAAATTGACATAAGCAAAGATGAAATATGAAAAATATCGATAAAGATAGGGTAAATGTGTATTAGCTGAAATGAATAAACTAAATAGAACAAACACGTAATTTCACAAGAACAAATTGATCATGTTGTTAATGAAACTGAAATATTTTCATGGATTGCCAGTCAGAAAACATTCAACAAAAAACAAATAAGTAGACCAAATAATGGTGAAACTAAAATAAAACATTAAAAAAGAACTTTCAACCATGGTTTTAGAGGAGACTGTAAAATTCTAAGAAACCAAATATCATATATGCTAGGAAAATGTATAACAAAAATAAATCAGAGGAAAATAAAAATATATTAAAAGTAATCAGTAAGCAATATAAAGTAAAATTAATTCAAGTTATAAAACTTTTGAATATCAAAAATAGAAAGATTAAGAAACTTAAAAAGTACCAATACTAGAGACTATTGGGAAATAATAAATAGCATAGGTGATAAAAAAAGAAAAATCAACAAGCAAAAACTTGAAGACCTGTATGATTTTTTTAAAGAAATTAACTCTGACAAGAATAACGACAATAACAATTTAGATGAAAATGGATACCCAGATAACAATATAAATCCCAATTATAACATTTTAGAAGATAGGATAGGGGAAATAAACAATGATATAAATAAGCCTATCACAGAAGAGGAAATAGTTTAAAACAATTAAAACACTTAAAAAATAATAAAAGTTCGGGTACTGACAACATCCTATATGAACATATTAAAAATTCTGTAGATACTATGCTTCCAATTTATATTGAACTGTTCAATCTTATATTAAAATCATGGAATAATACCAACCAACTGGACTGAAGTGAAATAGTCCCTATTTACAAAAATAAAGGAAGTATCCATTCCCCAGAGAACTACCGTCCAATAAACTCTCTTAGTTGTTTTTGGCAAGCTGTTTACAGCAATCATTAATTACTAGACTTAATACATTTGCTGAAGAAGCAGATCTTATCAATAATTGTCAAGCAGGTTTCAGAAAAAATCATTCAAACCATTGACAACTTGTTTGTTTTACAATGCCTGATAGATATACTTAGTGCAAGTAAAAAAAAACTTTTTTGTGTTTTCTATAGACTTTAAACAGGCATTTGATACTGTATGGAGAGAGGGTCTGTGGACAAAACTGCTTAAATATAATATTAATGGAAAATGTTTCAATTTATATAAAAAATATGTATAACAATATAAAATCAAGAATTTAAGACAATGAAGGTTTATCAAACTTCTTTCCATGTATGACAGGTGTTAGGCAAGGCGAAAACTTATCTCCTCTTTTATTTTTCAATATACTTGAATGATTTGGAAAACTTTTTAAGCTTCGGAAATGTAAATGGCGTAAATTGCACTGTCAGAACCAATGAAATTGGAATGTTTTTTAAACTTTTTATAATATTATATGCAGATGATACCATATTACTAAGTGAAAAGTAGTGATGACCTACAAAACTCACTAAATCTTTTTGAACAATATTGTGATAAATGGAAATTAACAGTAAACACCAGTAAAACAAAGGTAGTTGTATTTGGATCAAGGAGTAACATTTATCAAAACAAGTTTAAATTCAAAGAAAGCAAATCTTGAAACCAACTGATCAATATAACAATTTAGGTGTCTATCTATCAAGAACAAAAAGTTACATTAAAGCCAAAAGCATGTAGTAGAACAAGCTAATAAAGCGCAAGTTTTTCTCTCTTTAAGAAAAATAAGAGCTCTAAACTTGTCATTTGATTTACAGATAGATATATTTAATAAAACTATCAAATCAATAACTACTCTATGGCTGTGAGGTTTGGGGTTTTGGAAAACTATGAAATAATTGAAAGAACACAACTCAAATTTATGAAACTTATTCTCAATCTTAAAAATCTACCCTCATCTCATATGATTTATGGCGAATTAGGAATTAAACCGATTACAAACAGATATTGATACAAAATTATCTCTTTCTGGAGTAAAGTTACTGACCCAACTAGGCAATAAATTGTCAAATAATTTATATCTCATAATCAATGGTATGCAGAATCAAGGGACTTTAAATTCAAAATGGCTTGATCATATAAAAAGTCTTATTCTTAAACATGGATTTGGGATATTTGGGAAAAATCAATCTGACATAAATAGAAATGGTTTCCATTAGCATTTAACAAAGAATACATGACCAGTACATACAAACATGGAATATAATGTTCAAGGTCTACAGGCAGTATCAATTATAAACTTATGAAAAGAAATTTTCGAAATTAATAAATATTTTTCAACTTATACCAATTATATTTTTTGTAAAATATTAACATTCTTTTAGAACAAGGAATCATAGACTACCTATTTGAACAGGAAGGTGGAAGTGTTCCTTTAAATGACAGGAAATGTATTTTGTGCAATGACAATGATTATTTGGTGACGAATACCACTATGTTCTTAAAAAGTGTAAGGCCCTTTCTGAACAAAGAAAACAATTCATCAAGTCATATTTTTATAAAAAATCCAAACACAGTAAAATTTTATGAGCTTTTTAATAGTGAAAATAAAAATGAACTTATCAAACTTTGTAAAGAAGTTTATTGAAAACAGTTACACAATGCTATTAAGAATAACTCAATTTAGGATAGAAAATAGTTTGTTATCTTTATCAATATATTACAACAGACAATTTTCAAGACTTAATTTCAATTTTCAAATCTTTTAATGTTAAAAACAATATCAATAGCGAATTTTGTTATTTAACAATCTAAATTCTCTATAATGAATATTGTAGTTTATTTGCAAGGAGAATACTATTGTTATATGTTCTGTTGTTCTATGTACATGTATGTTTCATTGTTATTGTTGAAAAACTTTTTGGAATCTTATTGTTCAACTGAATAGGAAAAGGGAGAAAAACAGTATCTACATTATCATTCCAATTGTTACATGCATTGATATTGAAAATATTTACAAAAGATTTGTTATGTCTGATATTATTTATTCATATAAATTTTGGATTAATCTCATTATTTTGAATATATATATATTATATCTACTTGCTTATAATAATAGTCTGTTCAAATTCCCCAATAGCATCATAGTTATTCTAGTAACTGTCAACAAACCAAAAGGTCATATGCCATGTTTACTTATTGAATACTTAAGTAATGTTGTGTAATACTCACTCTGACTTTTGCATGTGTTAGTGTGAGTGTGTGGGTGTGTTTGTGTATGTGAGCCCATTTGACTATCTTTGTTTGTATTGATTGTTAATTTGTTTATTATATGTGTTTATTTGTATATTGATGATTTGTTTATTTACTTGTTTCTTTATAAAGGTTTTGAATAGATTTGTATAGTAGGTGCTCAAATATGCAGGCATTAGTCTTATAATACTTTGTGTAATAAAATCATGGCAAATTTGTTTGTATGTACATAGGGTTGTCTGTTACAACGTCTGTCTGTATATTATTTTCTTTGTAGTATTTTTTTCTTTGACTCTTTAAGACCCCATGTTTATCCCAATCATGATACTGAGAGTATTTATAATACCTAGTCATTGCTAAAGATAACTGTGCATATTTCATATGATAATTTTCAAAAACTCTGAAGTTGTTTCCCCTAGTGATGAATGACGAAATAAATACATGTATATTATAACATCAGCTTAGAAATGAAATAAAAAGAAAACAAAATATCATAAAATCAAGATTTGACCATATGTCTATACATGTATTAAAGATCAATCATGCATAATATATTAAAAGTCTTCCATGTAGCTCTTATTTTTTTTTCGTTTCGCAAACAGAGCTACGTAGGACACGTTTTTAAAGATATTATATACTGTATATGTTAATACCTTACAAAATTATATAAAGTAAGCACTCTTAAAGGCTTTCGCTTTCTACTCTCTTTAAGAGTACTGTCAAACAAACAATGGCTATGGCAGTAATATGCACGATAAAAACAACTTCATAGTTCACTATTTGTTATATTTGTATAATTATTTTATGTTTGTAAGCAATATATACTATTCTATAACTAAAACACTGTCAATAACATTGAATAATTGATCGATGAAATGAGTCGGTATCTCATGTAATAACTTAACTTCTTCGTTTAAAAATACATGCATATGTTATATTCTCAAGAACTTTGGCTAACCTAAAATGACGCAGGGAAATATGAAAAAAAAGATCTACTCACAAAGTAAGGTCAGCCTAGACATCCCTCTCCAATTACGATAATCCACTTTTATTCGAATGAAAAACAACGCACAAAATACATTACAAATAAACAAGTTTGAATATCTTCTTGAAATTATAACATTAAATTGAATATTCCATTCAAAATTAATGTCACTCAAACGTCACGTATCTTTTATTTATTCTTTTGTTCTCAAAATTTCTTATTTATTCACACCTGAAATAAACACGATGTGTCAATCAGTACGAAAACTCATGTACTTGGGGCGGTGATAAAAATAAACCAATCAGAGAGAATACCGAAACGAAATTCCCCTAACCACGTGATCTATTTTTAGGATAGGCCATCTGTCAATCAAATGCCCCTTTGAAAAGTTATTGAGTGCATTTCCCACGGTTTATGCAATTAGACTACTTTTTTTCTTTTCGATCGAACGGTACTAAACATCTATTTATTACTTATTTATTATTATTTTGTTAAATAAACGCAAACTAAAAAACTATATTTTTTAAATATGATATATCAGCTTACAAACATAAATCTATATTGTTGTCCTCTATGTTATATACCTATTTTTCATAGTGACCTATTTCTTTTATATGTTTACATATTTGATTTGCTCATGTTTTTGTACATTATACAAACTGAGTGTTATTGTAAATAAAATTGAAAAATTGAAAATTGTAAAAAGGCGCAAATAAATAATTTTGTAAATATCTGATGGATGTTTATTTTCTTTGTATGAAAAAGTATATACATGAGAATATGCTGCATGTTTGTAAGCGATTTAAATGGAAAAATCTAAATTATGCTAAGGAATTAGTTATATTAACAATTGATAATAGTTACCCTTTCCATACTTGTAAGGCCACAAGAATATCACAACAAAAGTAGAAAATGAATTTGAAAAAAACGCATCAAATTATGATAAAATGCAAAAAGAGTTCTTAGAGGAAACCTTTTATATGTATTGCATATGTTTCATTGGAATGAAATTAGCATTTTGAAATTGTCCTCACAATAACATGGCAATGAAGTTCAAGCCATGTTCTATAAATGTGCTCAACATGCTCGTAGTATTCAAAGTTAAAAGAATGGGATAATCTTTATTAAACTGCTTGTTTTCATATTTTTTTAACAAATTAAAATACTTTATACAGCTTCTTATAACATTTCTACATACCATTGCAAAAAGGCGTAACAGGCATTTTACATAAAGTAAGATACAATTACAACAAGAAATACATTCATTTTGCAAATTCTGGCATTCGTATATGTTTTTGTTTCTACTTAAAAAAATATGCATTAAAATTGTGAGAACTATTGCACCTGTGTGTTAGTTATTTTGATGTAACACTTATTTATAATAACTACAAATATTTAAGTGTATGTTATCCTTACAGGCTACATCTTCTTTAATAAAATTTAATTAAAATTTACAAGGCCTTTACAATGCTAATGTGAGTTAAATTCCAACAAAAATCTCTTGTATTTTGATAAAGGTAAATCATTCTAAAACAAACTTTAGTCAACAACTAACAATGTACTTTAACATTGACTGATAAGTTAACAGCTTTAATTACGTTTTTTAATATATCGAAACAACAACAATATACTCTGTAAAATAAATCTAATTGCCTTGAAAGACTATAATGTACAATTCCAAACATAAAACTTCTCCATTATCTTTTCACTTCTTTGGCCAACAGATTCTCGTAGTTACCGTATAAGATTCGTTAAAGAGCAAGGTTATATTATACACGATAATTGTTATGAATCTGAGTATTTCTCAGACAAACAGACAGCCACACTTACGCTTTGATTAGACAATGCAACTATTTATTAATTAGCGTGTCACTTCCAATTTCCACACTGTTATACAATTTTATCGGAATGTTCTTAGGTAAAGTATAATGGACACCTGCCACTTTGTAAGTAGACTTAGGCATGATTTCTTCCTACTTTCAAGGTGTTGCTTTCAAGTTCACCGATAATTATACTTTACAGAAACATAAGTGCATTCTTAATTTACCTCTTGTAATAATGTGTAAGGTTACAAGGAGCAAATTGGTAAATAAGTAAATGGGTATTTTTCTAGGATATGTTATTTTTTATGTATGTAAAAATATATACATAAGAAGATTAAGCATTTTTATAAACAAACTAAGGAAAAATGAACATAAACCCACTAAAATGTGCTAGAATACACATTTTTATAAATATTTTATTCAGAAAACATCTTGTAATAGGTAACAGAAGGTAACAGATAGCGGTTTTGTTAAGTATTGTAAAGTTAGCAAGGATAATTATTGTTCATTATTGTTTTATATGTTGTTAATTATTACATCAAAGAATAATTTAAAGTAATAAACATTTTCCTTGGGAACATTACGAACATATTTATTCATGACAGAACCCTTCCTGTAGTGTAATAAAATTTGCCGTTTTTTTCTTTGCAGATTAACGGTGCAGGTTGGTTTATACAGAATTTATTTTAGTTCGATTGTGTAGAAAGCTATAAGCTTATTGACACACTCTGGAACCAACCAGTATTGAGCAATGAGTGTAAAGTTTCTTGCTTAAGGAAACAACGACTTACCCCTAACAGGGTTATAACTTATTAGGCTAGCGATCATTAGATTACTAGTCCGACGGGTTAGCCATGCCGCCACCCAAAATGTGCAAGTTATAGGCTATTCATGCTATGGGAATGAAGATGGTATACCTAATTCATGAACAGTCTTAGTCTTGTTAAGAAAAAGCTTTTCGTGAACGGGTATAGATAATCTAGGCAAACATATGTCCTATTAAATATATACATGTTAACTTCACAAAACATAACACCCATGAGACTAGCCAAAAAGTTGGAATATTGGAAATTACTGGAATTCAGAAGTTTGGAATAATCTGAACACATTTAACATCAGCTGCTTTAGTAAAACATGATGAAATTTAAATTTGTATTTTTTTTTCATCAAAATGTATTTCTTAGTTTCTTAATTTTCACACTTAAATCAAGGGTTTGGCATTATCAATCTTTAACATAATGAAGAATTTGTATAGACAAATTTAAATTTGATCAAACATGACGCATACGAGGGCAAAACATTGCGTTTAGTGATACCTTCATTCTTTCCCAGAATAATGACTGTTATTTCAATTATTATTATTCCACACTGTGGTTAACGTGAATATTGAAATACTTAAACTTTACGGTGTCTGATGAAATGAGTAAAGGGCGTCTTTATTCACCAGTAAAGCTGCTGGAAAATCACAGAATGGCCTTTACAATGTTATTGTGAGTTAAGGTCCAACGACAATGAATCTTGCATTCTGGAAAAGGTAAATCATTCCAAAGCAATACACTCCAGTAAAAAAAAACAGCATTATATGTCAGTAATAGCTTAATAACAATGACTGATAAATTAACAGCATTAATTACACATTTTATTCATTTCATTAACATCTCATATTTTTAAAAACATAAAATAAATAACAATACAAAATAAATCTGTTTAGCTTGACAACCAGATTTCAAACATAAAACTCCTATCTTATTACTTCTTTGGCAAACAAATCCTCGTTGTAAGCTTATAAGATCACCAGCCAGTTATCATCCGCACCGTAAGCCATTAAAAAGCAATGTCAATTGGTATAAATGATAAATAATGGAAAACACAACAAAACAATGTATGTTATAAAATTATATTAGTATTGTGGGGGGGGGAATAAGAAATGAATATAAACAATAACAAGAAATTAAAAATATTCAGCCCTATTCTCTAAAATTGCTTAAGGTACTTGTATTAACGTGGGGGAAATAAGACAACCTGTTGTTATATTGTATTTTGAGCTTATGGTACAATCATTATAGAAATATTTTATAAATCTTCCTGTCATAAAATAATGTTATACAGTGTTTATCTTAAAATCACTCTTCTTCATGAATTATCATATATCAGACATTTCATGCAAAGTAACATTCTCAAGAACCGGTTTAATACTTGAACATATATGTTTTTATACTTGTATATAGCATTTTTATATGGCGAGAAAGTAATACACGTGAACAAGCACAGAGCTACCGTAAATCTCTTGTGTATTAGTTATTTTGATATAATACATTTTACATGTCTATTAGTTATTTTTACTTAAATAACCTTGCCAAGAATGTGCCTTGGCAGGTTTATGCTAAATGCTTTGAATTACATTTAATTTGCTGGAGAGTTGTTTAATTCACAAATAAAATTATATAAAATCATTGCAAAGAATATGATTCTGCTCGTAATGCTGTATAATCTCTAGGTATTCCATACAGATCGACATTAAACCAGAACTGTAAAAGAATTGTGATTTTGTTGAAACCTGGAAAGTGACAAAATACAGTATAGGCTTACAAAAGTAATCAACTAATTCAGATGAAGCCCATCGAAGAAGCAACTAAAATGTTAAAATAATTTCTTTTTTTTTCCTATCGAAATCGAAACATTTGAACTCCAGGAGTTAAAATAGAAATCAAGATACACATTTAGGAAAATTAATTTTTAACATTTACTAGTTGCGTTCGAAACGAAAATGTTAGACAATAAAGTGGTGCAAAAGGACTACAAATTTTCACTATTATTACATGGAACAGTGTTTCATGAATTTAAAAGTCTTCGCCTTGTTCTGACTAAATGATTATAATAAAATTCGCTGAAAAAGTTGAAACTTCGTGTTAATTTGTCCCAGAACTATGTATGACCGAGTGCACAGTGTGTGTGTGTCGCGGACAGCTCTACAAGTCATTATTTGAAATAAATACACAATATTACATTAACTGACATACATGATTCATTAGAGTATATGATAATAAAAACAAATATTCATTGATACCTGTAATTATATTAATGAATAAATACGGAAAATGGAAATATTGGATAGCACAAAATGTTATTGTTTTAAATAATAGAGGAGACAGGCGAAAGGAATTATGATTGGTTATTTACCCGTGCAAAGATACGAGGGTTGTCCAAAAATTTCGTGCACTGCAGTTGTTGTCGTGTGAGTTATTGATAGAAAAACATTAATTATATATCACTTGAAGGGGGGATATATCTTAATAAGAAAACAAAAGAAAAAAACATGTAACCGGCATGTCCTGAAAACCAATCGTCATACAGTTACCTTGGTAACGTAATACCGGCGCGCGACAAAAAATTGGGTTAGTTCATTACTTTGATGCATCACGGTATTCTTTAAACACTACATATTAACGTTAAAATTCAGGGAAAAGTGTGTGTACGTATTCCTAAAGTCACTAGAAAATATGGAGTCATTTGCCCTATTGTAACAGTCGTAAAACAAACATTTGTGTGTGGTCGTCAATACTGTAATTACGTGAAAATGTCAGTCGCTAAACGTCTGGAAATACGGACGATCATTGAATTTGGTACAAATATTGGTAAAACACCAACAGATACCTCCAAAGAACTTAAAAGGGCAAGCGGGACAGGTTCAGTGTCACGAAGGCTGGTTTTTAAACGGCACAAACGCTCTGTGGAAGCGAAAGAAAGTCGGTAGACGATGACAACCGGTCAGGCAGACGTCCGTCCGTAATACCGGCGCATGTGACGAGGGTTATCCAATATATTCCTGCACTGGTGGAATATGTTACATGTACGTTGCTTAAAAACAATAAAAACTACACAATACTTTGCATCAATCATTCCTCTATTGACAGTAAAACAACATAAAAAGCAAATACCACTTTACAAGCAACAAACAATTAATACAATTACAGTAATGAACTAACCCAATTTTTTGTCGTGCGCCGGTATTACGTTACTAAGGTAATTCAATGACCATTCTTTTACACGACACGCCGGTTACTCGACTTTTTCTTTTATTTTCTTATTTGAGACAGATTTATTTTTCAAATGATATATGATTTATTTGTTTTTATTAATAACTCTCTCGACAATAACTGCAGTGCACGAATTTTTTGGACAACCCTCGTATATCGAATTCAGCTGAAAAGGAGTACATTCTTTTTTAATAACAACAACTGCATATGAGACCCTGTAAGAGTATCATTTAAAATTAATATTATTTGCTCTGTGTTGTATGTGTGTATTTAAAAAGGATGATCTAGGATAGTTTATAGGGAGTATAGGGTAAGTATAGGATACTAAACATTTGCCAGAACTATATAAAATATATATACCTTATGACTTGTGGTTTACTACTCTTAAAAAAAAACCTTTTTAAGAATCATAAAACAATTGAAGACTACATCCTTTCAAGGACCATAATTATAGAATATATTTGGAAAGAGAAATAAAAAACAAATTTATTAAACAATTGCTATAAATGGATATAATGTTATAGAAAGGTTCAATTGCGGTTCATATGGGTTTTTTGTTGTACATGCTTTTATATGATTGTAATGCGACAAAACACAATATTTTCAAGCGATATTACATGTGAGGTCATATGCATGGGTTTTACATTTCTCCAGATAACAACAGATAACTTTAAATAGACAAGGCTTCTTAAGAATATCTTTAACATTTAATTGAATGTTTCCGACGATAATTACCTTTTAACATGCCGATTTACTAAAAATAATCGCAAAAGCCAGGAACAGACAGAAACACAGATACAATTCAATTTATCAGTATATATATAAATGAAATTCACAACTTACCAAGCTGTGCATCAAAAGGCATTCCCATTCTTGTATTTGGTCTTATTCATATATATATAAACCTATGATAAAGATGTTTCAGCACTTATGATGAGAATTTAGTTTTGACAACATTATTTATTGATTTTTTTATTTTTATTTTATATTTTTGACAAAATGCAACTTAATTGATCTACATGAACAATTCATTGTAAACAGAAACTTAAGTCTTAGTATTGTTTTGTTGATTCTATTTATAACACAAGTTGAATGAACAAGAAATTGATTTTTGGCAACAAAGATAGATTTAGACTTCAGACTAACAATTTCTTTATAATGTTGAACATCTAAAAAATCTTGAAAGAAGATTAAAGTATGCACGATATATGTAACACATTTGTGTATATTTCTGAAATCAATACCAGACAAACAGGCAGCAACACTTACACTTTTATTAAACAATTCAACTAGCTTGTAATTAAAAATGTGATAAATCTCCAAACGTTTCTACAATTTATTGGAATGTTTTCAGATAAGGATGTAGGACACCTGAGAAGTTGGCTAAGGTGCGAGTTCATCCTAATTACGAGGTGTTAATCTCGAGTATATAGATAATTATACTCTACAGAAACATAAGTGCATTTTTAATTTACCTCTTGCAATAATGTGTAAGGTAAAAGGATGCAAAAAATAAATTTGTATATATATGAGAGATGTTAATTTGTCAAACAAATTCTTGTTGTGGACTTATGAGATCACCAGCTATCATCCCAATCGTAAATCGTTAAAGAGCATGGTTATACGCGATACTTGTAACAAACCAGTGTATTTCTCTGAAAGTTATGCCAGATAAACATACAGCCACACTTACACTTTGATTTAATAGTACAACTTGTTACAAATTTGTATGTCACTTCCAATTTTCACACTGTTACACAATTTTATCGGAATGTTCTTAGGTAAAGTATAATGGACACCTGCCACTTTGTAAGTAGACTTAGGCATAATTTCTTCCTACTTTCAAGGTGTTGCTTTCAAGTACAACGATAATTATACTATACAGAAACATAAGTGCATTCTTATTTACCTCTTGATATAATGTGTAAGGTTACAAGGAGCAAATAAGAAAAGGAGTATTTTTATGATATGTTAATATTTAATATATGTAAAAATATATACATAAGGACATGAAGATTCTTTTTGTAAATTAAAGGAAAACAAGCTAAAGAAATATGAATAAAAACTACTAAAATGTGCTAGAACGCACATTTTTTATAAATATTTTATTCAAGAAACATCTTGTAATAGGTAACAGAATGTAACAGATAACGGTTTGTTGTTAAGTACTGTAAAGTCAGCAAGGATAATTATTGTTCATTATTGTTTTATATGTTGTTGATTATTACATCAAAGACTATTTTAAAGTAATGAAAGTTTTCCCTGGGAACATAATGGACGTATTTATTCATGAAAGAACCCTTCCTGGAGTATAATGAAATTTGCCAATTTTTTGTTTGTTTATTTTTTGTTTGTTCTTTTGCAAATTAAAAATTACAGGTTATCCATCCTGAGATAATGAAGATGGTATACCTATTTCATAAACAGAGTTTGTCTTAGTAAGACAAGCTTTCGTGAACGGATTAAAATGGTATAGGTAAACACATGCCCTATTAAATACATGTATATACAGTTTCACATCAGAAAACTAAACACCTGTAGGACTAGCCAAAAAGTTCGTATATTGGAAGTTTCTGGAATTCAGAATTTTGGAATTAACTAAACAAATTAAACATCAGCTGTTTTAGTAATACATGATGTACCTATATGAAGCAATTTAAATTTGTAAAATGGCAGATTTGAAGATTCTTTAAAAGGTTTTTTAAATTAGTATTATCTATAATTGACTTTCTTATGAAAGTAAATTATCCCACCTTAAACATGTTTAATGTAGTACCAGCTATTGACCTATATTTTTTCACCGAAATATACTTCTTAGTTTCTTATTTTTTACACTTTAATGAAGTGTTTTGCATGCTTGAGAGATTGTGATTTTAATAGATGTCCAGAAAAGTGGTCACTGTTAAGGCCCTGTCACACTAGAATGCGCTTTCACTGCGTTTGCACGGCGTTGTTAAATTTAACAAAACGCCGTGAGATCGCAATAAAAAATGTGATATTGTTGATGTCATGAAGACTTCACGGCGTCTTCATGGCGTCTTCACGGCGATCATGGCGATGCTACGGAGCTTCAACGGCGTTTTAGTTGGCGATTGTCTACGTTCGGACTACGCTTCTACGACGTTCTTTGCGCTTTCACTGCGCATTTACGGCGCTCATACGACGCTCTCGCAGCGCTCACACTGCGTCGAAATCGTAAAGCTCCGTAAAAGCGCCGTGCACACGCAGTTTAAGCGCGGTAAAGACGTCGCACAATCTCCGTACAAGCGCCGTGGATAACCACGGAGTTGATTCGGCGTTCCTTTTGCGCTTTCGCGGCGCTCCTGTTGCGTTGTAGGAGATGCTACTGAGTTGCTACGGCGTCCTTACTGCGATGCTACTGCGCTCATTTTAGAACGCCGAGTGACGGCGTTTGTTTTGAGCATGTTCAAAATGCGCGCCGTTGGTCGGCGTTCTATGCGATGCCACTACGATGCTACGGCGATGCAGTGGCGATGTTTGCGATCTTACTGCGCTCACCTTGGCGTTCTGAATTTTTTTTGGACGCCGTGAGAACGCCGTCCTAGTGTGACAGGGGTTTTAACACTGCTATAATGTCAAACACAAGTATAATAATCCCTCACACACTTTTCAATTTACGGATTTAAGAAGTAGATTTTAGTTGTTATAAGCCAAATTTTATTAGAAAATTGTTCGGAATTCAGAAAGTAGAAATTCTGGATTTCAGAGGTATGCACTCTTAATTTATGTTAAACGTAAACAATATTTAGTTTATTAGGTTAGTTTACGAGGGTTGTTCAAAAAGTAATAGGACTAAGAGTCTTGCATCTTCATATTCAATTTAATTAAGAATATTTTTATATGTACAGCGATCGAAAAATGTTTTCTTCAATTCAAGCATAAAATTATTGAATTCTTGTGCTTAACGTTTGTTCCCTGTGTTATTGAATAACCATGGTAACACGCACCCGGCGCAACACATAAAAAAGTTATTGAAGCTTACTTGTACTTTTATTTTATTAATAATTTATTGTCTTTTTTCCCTATATATTCCACCAACACAATTTTTTATATTTAATTGACATTATGCCCAAATTTGACGTTATTCAGACATGAAATGGCTAAATCGTCAAGTTTTGAACAGCAGTGGTCAAAACGTTCAATGTAGAAATTTGACGTTCGTTAAATAACTGAAAATGTGTGCAATCGTTTAACTTTGCCAACAAATTGGCGATACTCCTTCAGATACATACGAAAACATAAAATTAACACATTACAATTAATCGGCTACCAGGATACTCGTTCTCAGCTTGCGTAAGCTATTCAAAAACGGCACATACGAGATCACAAACAGAAGGGATGAGAATGATAGCGGGAAATTCACGGGACGTTAGTGACGTCAAATGAAAAAGCGCTACAAAATGATCGATGGTAAACAGTCCACGAACTGTCCGGCATGTTTGATTTCTGCACCCGGTCTATTGATTCAGTTCTGCCCAAATGATTTGTTTCAAACAAAATTCTAACTCTTTTAACTAGATATACGTGTTATCAATAAGTAATATAATAATGATTAACGGTAATTATTAATATTTCTCCCCGATTTTCTTTTTAAAATGATACGCTGTTCCTAGTAGGAAAATATACTTTTCAGTTGATAAATATTGTTATTTCACTTATATCACATTGTTTTAAGAACGTACGATGATATGTGTAAATTAATTCTATAAATCGCTTTTTCATTAACATCATAAGTTCATGTTTGTTTAATTCATGTGGATTACTATAAGAATACGAGAAAAAGCGGAGAGTGGCCGGCTATCGAGCTTTTTTTTCGTTTTTTTCGGAGAGTGGAACGAGAATGTGATCGTTTTCTTTCTCGCTTCATCTCCACATATGAGGCCTGATCGAAGTTATATGATTTAGACACCTAGAACACAAGGAAGCATTATTTCAGAAGGGATGACGCTTGTTACATTTTGTTTTTGTTTTACGACGTCATAAATCGTCATTTATTGTGCTGTTAGCGTGCGCCGGGTCGCGTACCCCTTGTCATTTGAAATTTTCACAGACTCGTTATTTTTAAACATATCTTATTGATTTTTTCACTGTATATAGAAGATATATTTCGATATTATTATCTTGTAAAATTGTGCACGTAAATTAAAAAATGTGAACAGTAGAACTGAAATCCTATTACTTTTTCAACAACCCTCGTAATAATACTTTATTGCAACACTCATCGTTATCATTTACATAAATACATGTAAAGTTCCATGAACATTACAAAAAAAACAAATATTCACAAAACAGATATATAGTGCAAATGGGTCGGGCTACAAGTTATAACAACATTAGCAACAGCCCTCCCCACATTTTACTTAGTTTATTGTTTGGCTGATTGACTGTGTAGGTTGAACGCTTACATTTGAGTCATGAGTGATTTCTTTTCTTTGACAATGTTCGAGTTTAAAACATATATATGCGATTTCTTTCTTATTTCTGCAAATATCTGACTAATTCGCACGGAGGTCACTAGCTTTGTGTTAGACAACGAATGCCATTGAAGAATAAATTTCACATTCACACCATTCTTATGTGTTTATATAAATTAAATACAGTACTTCTTGATTGTAAAATAAAGAACAACAATGAAAACATAAATCTCCTGTTCTGATCTTATACAGATCTAGTTTGCATTTTGCTTCATTTTGATAAATCACATATAAAATAATTTAAGCTTGGGAGTCAATTGTAGCCTTGTTGTGTTGTTTGGGTTAAAACCAAACACATATAAAGTCTTATATTCTGAAAAAGAAAACTCCTCGACACCAACACACTAGATACAACCTATCATACATAAAGTTAAAAGTATATTACCAACAACAATATAAAATAAATACCTTTGACTTACAAGACAATTGTATTCAAATAACAAGAGCACTGCATGTGTTGCAGTCACTCGTCTGTTAATGGCAAAGACTAAAAATACAACAGTGAGAGAGCTACAGCGTCATAATTGTTATGCGGTTCACTTATCAATCAATGCCACGAATACTTTTGTTATTTTCATGTAAAAGACATTGTTATTTGATGTTTTTTATCAGGGTCAAATAGTACAATTTCTTTGAATTTGTTATCAATAACCAGATTAAGCATAATTCTAAATTCTAAGATAAAAAGGGACATAACTACAATAATATTGTCTGCAGGATATTGTTTATTGTTTTACAAGTGTGCTATACCTGCGTTTTGTTTTATAACCTTCAGACCAGGATCTCTTGAGACTGTCGAAAATGCAATCAGTTCAGGCAGGTCACGGTCTTGCTTTTAACATACCAAAGTAATGTAAGTAGATTTGAAATGGGATTCCATTTGCCAATATGTTTTGCAGGTTTGTTGTAAAATATGTTGAGAAATGCCTAACATCAAAACAACAGGTACAGAGTCCATAATCAAGTTATCAGTGTGATAAAATCTAAAAAGATTCATACAAACAACCCTTTTAGTCCATTACAAATTCTTGTAAATTTTTTGATAAACTATCAAGTCTGAATTGTCAAAATGTACGATTTTCTTCCATTTACACAGCACTACAACATTAATGATTGACTTGTTTCCAACATTCAAAAATCCTTTGCACGAGAAAAAAGTTACCTTTCAGGCAGGTAATTTTCAAAAAAGCATCTTTACATTCTGTATTGTTAAACATTATATTATATGGATCTGTGACGAAGTCTGTAGAACACTCATGTTCCTGTACGATAACATTTATGTCAGGTTTTGCAATACAATTTTCAAATAGAATAATATTAATTACTATCACAGTATATAAACGATTTGAACCCCAACCGGATCTTGTGAGAAGATGTCAGTGTCAACCATTTTCTGAAGCTTGACTTATTTAATATATTGGTATTTATATTGATACTTATGGACGTTAGGTTAGTAAATCTTTATTTATATCGTAGAAGAGAAACTTTATTAAACGTTTAAGTTATGCAAAATATAAATGTTAGCATTAAAGCTATAAAATAATCGAAACTCACGAACTGCCTTCATGTGATCAACACTGAACACGAACAAAAATCTGTCTTATTTCAAGGTTTATTTAGTTAAACATTGAATTGTGATATCGAACTACTAAAATAATCAATAACAAACGATAATTTAGTCATCTGCAAAAAAACATTGCTGTATTTTGAACATTAAATTAAGAGTTTAACCAAGGAGGTCAATTCCGTAAACTGAACGTTACTTGCTGGTGATTGTGAACCCTACTTGTGAGTTTACGAATTTTATCTGTACCCTGACTTGTGAGTATTTTAAAAGATTTAATGGAGAGAACGTTTATCATTTAACGTATTTATTTGTTTATTGACAGGCAAACAGGCAAAATGGAAGAATTCAATTGTCTTAATTGCCCCCTTTCTCTTAAAAACAAATCGGAAACACTATTGTTCACAATTATGACATAAGAACAAATGCTTAAAATAACAATTTCTCACTTTGACAACAATAACATAAACATTAAAATCATACCCCAAAGACGTAAATATTATTCCAAAAGAATTGAAAAATAAAAAATAAAAAAAGGACTTTAAAAGCAAATGATATTACAAAAACAGTAAAAGTTTCAAGACAAGAAGGACTTGAAAAATAATAATCTCCAATCAAGAAATGTCAAAAAATCAAAACGCCTGTTAAAGATGTTTACACATCGACAAAAGATAATTTTTGGGTACAGAAGACTAAGAGTTTAAGTTTAAACTTGGAGTCAAATTATTCCACAGATCCCACATTTAAGTTGTGTTTTAAGGGGAATGTTTGTTACACGAAAGCTACTGCCAAGACCCTCAACTACAAATGATTCATCCAAATCCATCTGAAATACATGTATATGGCAATTTATAGAAAGGAACTGGATTTATATATATATCTTTTGACTTAAGATCACTTATGATAGCCAATGATAAACTTTTCAAGTTGTGTGAAAAGAACACTAACAGGTTGTCTTAGACACTGGCAAGGCTGATAACTATTTAAAAATAAGTGGAAATAAACTTGCAAGAGTGAAAACTACCTTTTACACATTTAACAACAATATGCAGAAATTAACTCCTTAAAATGATTCATTATGAGTGATCCTAGTCGCGCATGTAAGAAATAGAAATTCAAGGCATCTATGAGAATATAAAACCGTGTTTCAAAAACCATAATGAAATCAAAAGTACATGTAAAGCTTTCAACATGTTGAAATAAGTAATCCTGCGATGATCTTTCGAGGAGGATGGATTGATATGTGACGTTATATAACGGTCACGTCAAGACTAACAACAATGCCGTTGAACTTAATAGTAGAAATGTTTATAGTACTTATGTTATATCTTAGCTTTATATCTTTTCAAAGAAAAATGAATGGTAAATGAAGATAAGATTTGTTGGTTGATAATACCTGTCAAGAAATAATTTTCTTTCTAATTCGTATTACCAGCTACTTCATGCTTGTATTTCCATGGAAAGTGAGAACATGATGAAGGTCCATTAATGTGCAGTATTGGTTACTTATATAGAACTAAAAGATATGTCATGCTTTTGTGACACAATAACTTCATATTCTGCAAGATATAATTTGGAACATAGGACAAAAACAATAAAAATCATCAAAAGTGACTCGCAAGTTATGGTTCAGTGAAAACACAAGTAGGGTACAGATCATTAAAATTGTTTTAGCAAGACGGGTACAGTTATCAGAATGTTCACCTCTATTATTTACTGTGTTTTTATCAATATTCAAAGATATCCACACAAGTGTCTGTGCGGTAAGACAAGTTTAGACAATAAAGTTAAGATTCAGATACGAGTTAAAGTGAAATAAAATATTTTTAGGCATAAATTTGCTTGTGTAATCGGCGTGTGTTGACATAAACAAAACACGAAGCGAAGAGCAAAGCGTTTTATGCACATTAATTTAAAGAAGCTGGATATAAATGTATCTATAAGCAAAGAAAAAACATTTCTTAATATGATTCAAATGTTTACATACCGTCTCAGATTAAATGCAAGCCGTCTTAAAAAGTTTTATTGGTCACCCCGCCTGTTTGTACTCAACTGATGTTGAGATCTTCTCACAAGATCCGGTTGGGGTACAAATCGTTTATATACTGTGACTATAGTAAATCCTCATGCAACTCTGGTCTTATTCTTGAAAATTTACTACATCTTCTTTAGATCTTCATAATACATTAAAAAACAATACACTCACGCGAAAATTTCTAATAAGAGAAATAATTAAGCTTTTGTCATAGTAAATGTAAATATTTAGCTGGGGATGTACGCCAATTGATACATTTTTCGCGGTATATGTGCATGCATTTTAGTTTATTAGATTTACTAGGGCATGCAGCCATATTAACTACAAGGCTTCCCAGTAGTGCTTGAACTTCCGAGCGTTCCAAGGCGGCGCACCTTTGTTTGCCTACAATGAATGTCTTGTTTATACTACATGTAATTTATCTCAATCACTTTCGAGTCCGCTTCCTTGAACCAACCTGTACTTGTGTCATATACTTGTGTCATATGAAGAAATATGGTCGTGACCCGATAAGGGCTCGAACCTACGATCCCTGGGTTGAGAGGCAGATACCTTTAGCACTAGGCCACCGCTCCCCAATTGTTTTCAAACCAATTTGTAGATTGTATATTTATCATCTCGCGTGACTTTGAAACAATACTGGAACATACTTATGACTAGATGTTATTTTTGTACTTAGGGTAGCGGTGAATCAAGCTGGTAACTTGAGTTACATTCGAGACTTTTTAAAAGTAAAATTATGGTTTTCTTTAGGAAAAGGTTATTTTACACTGAAATGAGAAAAGTATGAAACAGGAGATAATTTATGTGAAATTAAATCACCTTTCTTCATGCACTTCATGACAACAATTTATACAGTAAAAATGCATGAGGTGGGATTTCTATCGCACAAGTATTGAACTTAGTTCAGACTGCCGTTACATAGTGTATGTGATAATGATTACATTTCTGTTTTGTTTTACTAGAGTTAATCTGGTGTACATCATTGAAACACTCTCTGTCATGACGTTGTATATAAACAGACCAGGGATTCCATTATTGCTTGAACTGCAGGGCGAACAGACAGCATTCCGTAGTAAAAGTTCGGAGAGGGTAGCATAGGTGCATTATTTTGTAAAACAATAGTTTGAAGATGCTTGAAGACATTACAATAGAAAATGGAATCAAAATTGAGCACCCGTGTTTCATAATAAAATATAAAGTATAAAATTTAAGAAATTCTATACAACAAAAGTATTTAAAGTAATTATCTTAAAAGCCACGTGGAACCCGATAATATTAGTACAATGGCGAATGTCGCTGGAAAATGGAAGATCGAAAGATCTAAAAACCTTGAAGAGTATATGAAAGCCATTGGTAAGAAAAACTTTAGTCCACCACGTTTGTCATGATGAAGCGTTAAAACATATTTCCGTGCAGTCTATCTTTTATCAGCATAATTGTTCCATACTAAAAAGGGACAGATGTATTAAATATTATATATACGATATATATAAATGGGAACAAAGACCAACAAGGTAAGGCGACAGCATGCAGCTCAGACACAACCCAGTAACATAAATAGGTCAACCAGAAGGGCACCAAACCAATAAATGGGAGAAGGCACAACGCCGAAGGAATGAGTGGTCATACCAATAACTGTTACAATTATCAATTTAATAAGAAGAACATGTTGTGAAATACTGATCAAATATGCTTTTTCGGAAATTAAAGTGACAAGGGTTTTGGTGTAAGCAAAAACAGTAGGGAGAACTAAATTGGACATGAGGGAAGATAGAAAGGAAATTCTTACCACTGCGCAATTATCAAGATGGGACATTACAGAACGTGTCACAAAATAAGAAATGTTACAAACAAAAGATATACATATGAAGAAACACAAAAGACTGCCGCATTGGAACGGTCAGAAGTAAAATCAATACAGAGGACTTTGCCCGCCAAAACTTACCCTTATCCCTCTATTCCTATATGTTAACAGTGTAAATAAATATAGAATGCAATATCCGCAGAGTCAAATTCTAATTATTGTCATGGTTACATTAAACAAAATATCTAAGCAAAGATATAATCGTGTAAATATTAATACAAAACAATACAGACCAATGACCATAAAAACTAATGCCCCAAAAGGAAAAGAGCAAAAAAAAACCCCTAAAAGGGAAATCCGATAACGAAAAAAATTTTAAAAAGGAAATAAAAAAAATGTTTACAAAATTTTTTCCATTTGGGTTCCGTCAGATGCCCCTAAAGGGGAAAAGCATAGTCCCAACTGGATTTAAAATATCCCAAAAAAGAAGGGGATAAACCCTTTTTAAAAAAAACGAATAAACCCAGAAAATTTAAAATTTTTGGGGCCTTTTGTTTTAAAACCGTGTGTTTTTAAAATTAATTATAGTTATTTTAGCATATTTGTTAAAAAATGAAAAATATGCTGGGGAAATTTTTTGTTTTTTATTTTTCATTATGCCCAAAGTAACTGATGTTTAAAAGGTTTGTTTTGAAGTATTTTATGTTAAAATAATGTTTTTATAAGTTTTATGTAAGGGGTTTTTAAAAAAAGGGTTTTTCGTTTGACTGTTTGAACTGCTAAAAAGGTATAAAGTTAATGTTTGAAAAATAAAGCAATTAACTGATGAATAACTGTACAAATGTAACAGTATACTTGATTGTGATCACCTGGTGATATTTCTTTACATGTTTTCACATTTTTGGGGTATTAGGTATTTAAGCTATTAGTAATTTCCAAAGTTCATACATGTTTATGTTCCAAAAAATATTTTTTGTATGTTTTGGTTTTCCTTGTTTTTGTTGTTCTTTGTATTTGCATTTGGCTCTATCATGCCACGAGTTTACTCCTATCTAGCGCAATATCGGTAACAAAATCGCCAATCGTAAACAATAAAAAATAGCTGATGAATTGCAACTTCTTACTATCTAAACCTTTTAATGTTCCATTTGATGAAAGTCTAGACCAATAACATGTGTGCAAATTTTCGGATCATTCGTTTCTTATTTCTGAAAAAGTTTTTGCTCTTTTGTAAGGAGATTGCTCTTATTCCTCTCACTTTAAAATCACGTCTGAGAATTGTATGAGTGGCTCCTACAGAGATACCAACGCATTTAGTTATATAACTAGTTGTTTCTTGCATCAGTAGCAATCAAATACTTTATTGTGTCTGCAATTTTTGGCGAAGTTGTAGTTTTCGGACGGCGTGAATGAGGTGCATGTTTTATTGAATCCACACCACTTTTAAATTTCTAACACAACCGTGTGACAGATGAAAGAGAAAGTTCATAGTTCCCATAAACACGACATATTTCATTTAATATGTCCTTCGCCTGTATACCAAGAATACAGTGGTTCTTGATATAGGACCGTATTTGGTCAGTGAAAAGAGACATTTAGCTTTAGTATACACGAGTATATAGTGTTAATCGAGCTATTGTCAAAACTAGACTGAACTGATTTACACAGGTATTCTATCGAGAGCTTTCATGACCGTTTTGCGACACATGTCCATGATTCGAAGCGAGATATTGGCCTAATTGCATTCATATTTATACACCCCTCGTATAATCAGAAATTGTGTTTTCCGTTCAGATCATCATCAAATTAAATATATTTTTCATTACTTTCTTTTCATTTCAATCTTTATTTATTAAATGTCTGATAAATGTAAAACATCCGCGCTTCTCGTATACTCCAGATAAGAGGCCTCCAGCGTAGAAGAAAACACCAACGCAATTCGTCCGGGTTATGAAACAGTTTTGGTTTGCGAGAAAGGAACACAACTTCTTCAATCTTTGTCTATGACTGATTCAGAAGGGAAATTGACTTTTACCAAATTCAAAATGTCACTATTTTGCTTTCTACCATTGTATAAAAGAAACCTATCCTTATCACATTTTGGACAAAGGTGGCACATTACCGTATGACTTATTAAAGTTATTCCTAGCTATACCCTGACAGCAAAACAAGAATTATTATTAACAAACATTCTAATATTAAAAAATATATTTTCTTCTTATAAATTGAACAGAACAGGTTGCGAGAAACTATTTTTGTTTGTATTTTTTGATAAATATACATGAATATTAATAATACCTGTATAGAATATTTATATATAAGTTACTTTAGCCTAAATAATAACGTCTAGAATTCTTGGCATATTTTCTGCTTTCTGTTTTGAATTATATTTAATTCATCAGGGAGTTGCTTAATTAAAGAAGAAATTGAAATAAAAAACTTACAGGAAATAAGATTCAGCGTGTAATCCTAAGTTATTCTTTGATGTTCATTTATCATTAAACAAGTCTAGTAAAATAATAGTGAATTCGTATGAACCTGATGCGCGATTGTTAAGTAACAAACATGTGGTAACAAAAAATAATAAAGTTGTAGCAACCAAGGTGACTCAATTTGTTATATTTTTATCACCGCCGAAACATTTGATGTGGTGGATGTTATCAGAAACACATATACAAAAGCTATATATCTGTAGTTTACAAAACTTTTGTTTAATTTTTTTAAAAGTTCCATTCCATTCCAAAATACCTGTTGTGAAATGTCTGAATTATGAATGGACGAAATCGTAGATAAACGGTAAAAAACCTTATTAAAATAGATAGATGATATTCAAGTTTTTTTTTCTAAAATACAGGATTCATTTTCATTGAGTGGTATGAAAATAAATATTTCCCGAGTGGCCCGAGTGGCTGTAGCCACGAGTGAAATATGATAATGTTTATACCACAAGATAAAAAAGTCATGTATTTCTGGAATTGTCTGTTTTTTTATATACATTTTTCTTTTTGATATTACATTTTGAAAGATTTCCCCTTAAATTGTGTGTATTGGCTGAATTTAGATGAAAGTTGTCTGGCAAGACACCAGTGAAAATACGGTAAATATGTTTCACTGCAGTGAAAAATATTTTTTTTTACAGTGAAAATACGAAAAAAGAAAACACGCATTTTATTTCATTAATATTTCTCAATATTTCATTTATAAGTATATAACAAAAGCATAATATTTTTGTTCCGAAACATTTTATTCTGTTTACAAACTATGTTCATGTGCGTTTATAACATGTAACAGAAACATTCCATGTTACAACTTCTTCGAGAATCTACCATATATTTACGGAAACACGTAGTTATTTTTCTGTTAAAATATTTATGAGATATAGCATAATAATGGCCACATGACGCCGTCAAAATACCAACAATTTCGTGCAAAGCTATAACCTATTGTGGTCCATAAGGGGCGGTACATGATGTGTTGCATGTATGTTCTTACCTTAATCAATCCTAATTCTTCGGAATTAACTGAATTTGAGACAACCGGTCAAGAGAAAAGTCGATGCAGGTGAGCTTCAATATTTTCCGGTACTTATAATGAATTGCTTTATACACGCTGAGACATTTTGTTCGAGATATTTCAATATTTCAAAACATTACCATGCTATGGACAAATCGAAATCAATTCAACGCAAGCACATTCAAAGTAATTACGTGGATAATCAAATATAAAAAATGATAATAAATAACGTTGATACAATCACGTTAGAGTTATTTCATAAATGACCGAAAAAAAAGCTACGTGAAAACAAAATTGTTCTTTCCTTTCATCACTCATTCACACAGATTGTTAAGTCCATCAGTATAGTATAAATTCACCGTGCTTCACAAGGTTCCCTAAACAGTTGATTATTGTAGAGTACATGCTTGTATATTGCTGAAATATAAGAAAAAAATATTGACATAACATTAGAATTTGACATCATTATTTAAAAGAGTAATTTAGAATAACAAGAAAATCCTTTTATTGCAAGCAATTGGACTCATCTAATACTTTAAACATTTTTGAAAATCTTATCGTTAAACTTACTCCATCGTGATCCAGTTATGACCGGACAACTAGAATGTATTGCACGTGCACTGGGCGTTCCATCTGACTTCAAGTTTCTCCAGATAACAGCAGATCCCTATAAAAAGATAAAGGAGAAATATTTGTTTTCATACCACTCAATGAAAATAAATCCTGTATTTATAGAATTTTTTCTGGCTAAAATAGGTATACATTTTTCTCTTTTTTTGACAATATAATTGTAAGACTTTTAGTTAAATTTTGTGTACAAATTGAATTTAGATGAAAGTAGTACGGCAAGAAACCAGCGAAAAAAAAACGGATAATATATTTCACTGCAGTGAAAATAAATTTTTACATTGAAAATACGGAAAATAAAAATACGCATTTTATATCATCAATATTTCTCAATAATTCATTTATAATGATATAATAAATTAGCTACTTATGAAGGTGAATATTCTCAGCAATTATTGCATTATAAGGTTTTTTTAAAGTGCCAAACAGGCAATAGCAATAGTAAGATATCAGTCTAAATAGGAATATTAAAACAAAACAATCAAGCATCAAGAGATATCTTGTATAACTACATCTTTGTGCTCTTGTTTATAGACATAACCTTATCTGCACTTAAGTGAAGCTGTGCTAAGGTAATATATAATGTATTAATTCCAGTATTTTTCTCGTCAAATACACTGTATCCCTGCTCTGACACCTACCGAATAGGCAACTAGTAGGGTATACTGCTTGACGGCCTGCCCTAAAACGATGCGGTGGCAGAACTGTGCTTTGGTAAATACATGTATATTGTGGCTTTACTGTCGTGATCCGGAGTTATTTTCTCTTTATTGACAATAATTATGTATCTTTAGATGCATGAAAATTTTCCCAGTATAAATGACTTACTATTGATGCTGTAATAGTAATACTCATGTAATCAATGGTAATTGTGCAATCGTGCAAATTGTTATGAAGTTTGTATATCACAGAATGATGTTGAAAGATGTGTGATGTGAACAGGAAATTCAATTTTACCATTTGAAAAGGAACTTAGATTTTATCATGTGATTTTATCTTGTGAACAGGAACTTTAATTTAACCCTCTGAACAGAAACATTTTAACCCTCTGAACAGAAATTTTAATTTACCCTCTGAACAAAAATTTGAATTTACCTTCTGAACAGGAACTGTAAGATTAAGCTTCGGAAATACGACTGCTCCACCATACTGTACATCTGACAACTTATAAAAGATGGAATAATAAACAACATTTGTAGTAAACATGTGTGTTCTATCCATGCAAATAATGCCAGACATATATTAGTGGGAACATTTAACTACAATTTTAGAAATTTACAATTAATTTATGTCATTATTAATCTTCTAACTGCCATTTAAGTTGCTGGCACTTTCTCAACACCAATCCTCCACTATTAGGTAGACTCAGGTGTGATCTTTTCCATTTTTGTGGTAATTTAAAGTGCTTTTTAGAAGTACATGCTAATTAATCTTAACAGGAACATTACTGTATTCTTGATGTATGTGTTATAATAAAATGTAAGGTTAAGAGGGACAGATTATTGTAATAAAATGTAAGGTTAAGAGGGACAGATTATTGAACGAGTAGATTTCTAAGAAGGTTGAATTGTTTTTATATATGTCAAAATGATTATAGAAGGACTGAAACATTTTTTTGTAAACGATATATACCCTAAATAAGCCCATTAAATAGTAAGATTGAAAATGGTGTTTATTCATTTTGGCTGATCACTGACATTTGTTCACAGTAACATTGGGTCACCGCTCATGGCTGCGCCTATGACTTAAAAGGTATTTTTCGTAGTATATTTCAATATTTTAATGATAAACATAAACTATGTTCCAGGTAAATATTTGCCGATTCCAAAGGTATATAACTTTTAATTGTAATTCTTTGAATTAAGCCCGCTTTCGCTTGCAGAATTATTTTTATGTGGCAATATTTTGATGAATATATGCATAACATTGTGTTACAACTTTTGAAAGCATAATTGGGAAAGTACAAGAACTACATTATGTAAAAATATATACCATTGGAAAAGGAAATTATTTGCCTAGAACATGGTTTATGTTTATTTCTTTTATATTGAAAGATATATCGAAAACAAAATATGAAAATATCTTCTTGGTCATTGGCGAGGCCAAAAGCGATGATAAACAAATTATTACGTGATCAACCACCATGGTATGTGTATGTAAGATAGATTGTAAATTGAACATATCTGGATAATATTAAACATTTTGTTCTATAAACTTGTTATCTCTCTTAAAGATCACTATTCGCACTTTAAACAGGATTTGAAAATAAGCCCACTGAAATGTGCTCTTAATTATGCGCAAAGATTATGCAATATTTTAGACAAGAAACATGTTGTAATTTGTACAACAGGTAAGATATATCAGTTCGGTGGTTATGTTTCATCTACATGGAGGATAATTGACTGTAATTGTAGTATATGTTGTTAATTTATTTATTACATCCAATAATCGTTTAAAGTAATAAATGTCTTTTTCAAGTCGAAGAATATAAAGAACCGCTTAGGGTACATTGTAGGTTGCCAAGTTTTTGCAAGCTACAGGTGCATGAATCAGCCAATAAATGTTGAGAGAAAGATATACGTTTTTGAACTGGGGATTTATGTGCAATTTATATAACAATTAAGACTAGCAAGATTTTTCTTAACAAATGGAAAGCAAACTTTTCATACAAACACGTGTCTTTTATTCGGACAAGAAATTGAAATCATGATCATATAACATATTCCCGTATACATGTATATACAATTACGCAGGATTGCGAAAATTACTCAGGAATATTACAATAGTAACGCAGAATTTTTCAATTCTATGACCAAAACGAGCACTATTGGTAAACAATTGAACTAATGTATATTAGACTAAATCAAATTGAAAAGAATGAATTCGAGCATATGGTTGTTAAGAGTAGACATTATATTTCACACACTCTTAAATTATTTCCAGTATAGTACATGTATTTGTTTTTCAGAATGATGAACTGACTTGAGTAATGAAAGTGGTTTTTTTTTGCTTTCTCAATACTTTTAAATACAATAACGCAAATCAATGAAAATCAAATGAAATGTGTTTGAGACAATTTTTACGAGAAAACCCTTAATATTACTTCGATCGTAGCTTTGCACAGATTCGGCGTTACTATTGGATTATTGGTTTTATAATACTGCATGTTTGTAACGTCAATTTTCATTGGATAATCGTGACGTTTATATAGTTTTATATACACGGCTGCTGTCAGTTTATAAAGAAATCTTACTTTTTTCTCTAAAAATGAAGTTTGCAGTATTATAAATTCGTTATAAATATTCCTGACATGTTATATGGCCGTATATAAACGGTTGTTTGCAATATAACCATCGCCTAGCGGCTCGGGTTATATTTCCAATATAGGGCCATATAACCTGTCAACAATCTTTATAACTAATAATATATGCGGACTAAGACTATAATCTTTCACAGCTAATAGAGTAAATATTAGTTCATTTTATATATGTATTTTCTTCTTATGTCATACTTAGTATATGAACATTTGTTTTTGTTTGTTTAACGACGATAGCATTGTGATGCTTAAGTCAAATAAAATGGTGTTATATTCTGTATATTACCTGTAACATTATAGTTGCCAGTCTGTTGCCAGCAAATGGGTATGGGTTGTGGTTCTTAGGCTGAAATAATTTTATGAAACTGTCATCTTTATGATAGAAAAAGAACATTTGTTGAACACGCATAAATTAAAAATAAACGACGATTAAATTCGCTCGATAATTTTACTTCCAGATAATATGTTTTGTCATTTTTGATGAGCTTTTTTAATTATCAAAATATAATAGCTGTTGTCATAGAGCTCTATGCTGAACTAAATTTTTCTGACCTTTTTATTATTCAGAACACAAATTCAGAATACAAATGAAATAAAAGAATGTATTTATTTCTTACCCAGGCATCTAACAGTTGTCTATGAATAACACCAGGACCCTCGTTTGTCATCTGACAATATAATAGAACATTTGTTAGACTTTATATACGTACCACAACATGTACATATGTGCATAGATATACATAAACTTGTGTTGGGTTTTCTGGGGGGGGGTTGTTGTTGTTATTATTATTATTATTATTATTATTATTATTATCATGATTATTATTATCATTATTATTATTATTATTAAATTGATACTTTTATGTATCATACATAATAAAGGTACACGATTTATCAAACTTTAGTACCTTCACATGCAGTTTTGCCAGCAATTTAAAGTTCTTTGCCAGTTAATGCACCCATCTTACCATATTATAGCCAATACATATGTAACGTATTATAAACAACGAAGAAATTACTGATCTATGTTGAAAATAAATCACCAACAAAATGAGAATAAACCGTTTGAATCTGGCTCACTTACCGCAATAAAAGCATTTATTTGCAGGATTTATTGTAGACATAAGACATTGTTGAAATTACAAGTCCACATAACATCAGGTGTGTTTACTTTTCATGTATACATTCAGGACTTTATAGGTATTCAACACAGTATAAAACAATTAAAAAAACACAATAAAATACTAGTAGTCCTGCCCATTCAATATTTTTCATCAGTTTTCTGGGCGATTGTATTTTTTTTAAGTACAAAAAAAGTTCAAACATGAAATAGATGTAGACATTTAATCTTCATGCAGTGGTCTCCCATTTATTTTTCGGCATACTGTACTGATCAATGGAAGTAACCGCTGCAAGGAGTGTGGTAGACAAGGTGCAGTGCATTAAAGGCCCATTAGGCCTCATAAATGATTTCATTTTCATTTCTCAAAAGCTTTTTATTTTAATGTCCTGATATAGTTTCCAAAAAGTTACAAATTGGCCGCTTATCTGAGCCAACTTTTGCTCTTGTTACGTTTTGGCAATTAGTTTAGTAATTTTGTATGGCAGTCAAAATACTACTTTGTTAACATTCTGGTACTTTTATGACAAATAATTTCACACTTAGCGCTACCATTTCACGTGCTGAAGATCAAACATGCTCTAAAACCATTATTTAAACGATATAAAACTCATGATACCCTATCTAAAGTAAGAAAACATTTTTTTTTCATTTTTGAGGCATAATTTGCCTTTGAGAAAAAAAAGAAATGCATTAGGAACAGGTTAAAATAACAGGAATACATTTGTTTACACTTACTGCAGGCAAACAAAATGTCAAAACTTGTTTTACAGAGATACCTTCTTGAGATAAAATGTAAATATCAGTACACTATGCATCTGGCATGTGGAATTAATGTGTATTGTTTTGTAATTAATTTTACAGGCACATGTAGTATTATTTTGAATCAGTTCTTTCAGCCTTAATGAACCAGACCGTCCGTGTAAATTGAACATTCTGAACACTGTTAGCAGTGACATAAATTATGCCCCATCTAAGTGTAAACATGGGCGGGGTGTAATTTTTATCTTAGGAAGTCCAACTCTGTCTTTATAAAAAGTATGAATGACATCAAAGAGAAAGAACAGTTATCTATTGTCCCTCTAGTTACATTATTTCTGTCCGTGAGAGCGGACAGACGGACGGACGGACTGACAACCAGTTCGCCAAAATTCTTTCGGGCGTAAAGAAAGAACAAGAGGTATATTAATATGTAGAATCATGTACCATCAACATGTATTTGTTATTAAAGTATAACTTACCGTATAACATTCGCTGCTGGAGACGTCACTCACGGGATACATATGATATCTTGTCATTTGTTCCAGTCTCCGAGTTAGATTTACTATCAACGGAAAGTTTTGGTTCCATTCACACATTGGTCCGCTGAATCAAATTTATATGAATATATTTTATATCATCCTATAAATGTTCGCACCAGTCTGAATTTTCGCTAAGAATTGTGTTGTCATTTCTCTCGGGGGAGCTTAATTTTCCAGATATTAATTGTATTTCAGTTAAATATAGAGATCCTATTTAAGGTTGTTTTTCCCTAGAAATAAGGGACTTATTTTCATAAAGTAGTATGCAAATAAATAGTTCAAGAGTGGCGATAGCCATTAGTGAAATATGATAATTTTCATAACACGTGATGCAAATAAAACCCGCACCTCGATAATCTCGAGTTTTCATTTATAATATATATTTCTTTGATCTGACATTTCGAAAGACTTCCCCTTTAATTTTGTGTGTTGTCTGAGTTAAGAAGAAAGAATTCCGGCAAAATACAAGTGAAAATGAAGAAAATGTGAAAAGTATTTTTACATTGAAAATACAGAACATGAAAATATGCATTTTATCTAATTAATATTTCATTTATAAGTATATAATAAAATTGCACATTAAAGATATACTATGCTCATCTTTGAGTAAAATATTTTAATCAAAACCTATGAAATTCTTACTGAAAATGTGTAATTTAAATAAAAACTGAATAATAAACTATACTGGAAGTCACGTTCTCTAATACAGGACAAGTAAAGTTGGTCTTTTCTTAAGGCCCTGTCACACTAGAATGCGATTTCACTGCGTTCGCACGGCGTTGTTAAATTTAACAAAGCGCCGCGAGGTCGCAATAAAAAATGTAATATTGTTGATGTCATGAAGACTGCACGGCGTCTTCACGGCGTGCTCACGGCGATCATGGCGATGCTACGGAGCTTCGATGGCGTTTTAGTTGGCGATTGTCTACGTTCGGACTGCGCTTCTATGACGTTCTTTGCGCTTTTACTGCGCATTTACGGCGCTCATACGACGCTCTCGCGGGGCTCACACTGCGTTGAAATCGTAAACATCCGTGAAAGCGCCGTACACACGCAGTTTAAGCGCGGTAAAGACGTCGCACAGTCTCCGTACAAGCGCCGTGGATAACCACGGCGTTCATTCTGCGTTCCTTTTGCGCTTTCGCAGCGCTCCTGTTGCGTTGTAGGAGATGCTACTGAGTTGCTACGGCGTCCTTACTGCGATGCTACTTCGCTCATTTTAGAACGCCGAGCGACGGCGTTTGTTTTGAGCATGTTCAAAATGCGCGCCGTTGGTCGGCGTTCTATGCGATGCCACTACGATGCTGTGGCGATGTTTGCGATCTTACTGCGCTCACCTCGGCGTTCTGAATTTTCTTTGGACGCCGTGAGAACGCCGTCTTAGTGTGACAGGGGTTTTAAAAAAACTGCCAGTTTTTTTAACGACACTATATATTCATATTGTGACCACATGTGTGTAGAGTTTTAAACATGACATATAAACTTTGTGTGAAGTCAAAACATGTTTATTTCATATTAACAATAAGACTGTGTAGCAATTATCAATATTTTCTGATATCAAATTTGAGCATAGTATCCTAGAGTCATTAGTTTTGACGCCCTTAAGTTGTTTAACTAGTGCAATTTTTTATATTGAACTTGATCATTAAATAATATACAATATAAAGTTACTATGGCATGTTGTTTATCACTGCAAACCATTTTTATGTTTGTTAAAAAATCAAAATCAGTTAAGTTTTGTACTTGAGTAAACAGACCGTGGAGGCATCCATTGCTGTTTACAGTCATATGAAATGACGCCTTTTCATTGGGTGGTTATTTTAAAAGGATATTTCACTGTTATGTAATATGAACAGCAAAAGAATATTTTTAATGAGCAAACCTGCAATGAAACAACATCGTGAAAACTTAAAATTATGTTTTATTTCATATAAAACTGTCCATTATTTAGGAATGCCATACACCCTAGCAGTGGTCTTAATAGGTGCACCTGTCTCTTTCACTTTGAATGTATTTACCATTAATCTTGATGAATAGCATCTGTATTTGGCTTACAGGGCTGAAAAATATATCTAAAATGAAAGATGTTGTAAAGATATGTATATGTTGATTTGAAAAAATGATTTTTTTCTTTCTTTTTTAAACTTTATATACAATAGTTAACCCATTATGAATTTTACTCAGTATCAATTAAAAACCAATTAACGTTTTCAAACAATATAAGCTGTACACCTTATGCTACAGTGAATATTAAGGACACTTTGCAAAGTTTTGGTCACATGACACTCATAAGACATTTAAAATGGAAGATAGAAACAGAAAAGGGCAGGTCAAGATTTTTCAAAGGCTTTATTTGCAAAATTATGGCTTGCATAAACATCGATTGAATTTGCATTAGTAAAAAGATGAAAAAAATACAGTAAATTTGATAAAGGTGAAGTATTTTCAGTGAAATGTCTCTGTCTTTCCACATGTTTTAGTTATACGTTGTAAGTACATGCTTGCAGTGCAGTCAGCAAATTATGACGTCATGCGAGGTCGTTTTCGTCATTTGTTAGGTCAAAACAAAAATGGCGTCAAAATAGATGAGCGTCAAAACACATGAACGGACGATATATCTTTAAAACAACTTATATACTACCATTGTCTGTATACTATGTATTCTATACCTGGTATTTTCCTATACATTTTTAACAACAATATGGTTTAAATCTATGTAATATATGAACTCTGTAAGAATTACCTCCTGGCTCCATGATCTGATACTAAAGACTTGGTTCTGAACGGGAACAATTCATGAAAACTGCCAAACTGTAACGAAAAATGCAGTAAAAGAATTCTATCGATGCAATGACTGTTTAAAGTTTGCATTAAGTTTGATTAATGAGCTTATATATTCTATTTCTATCAATAAGAAAAGAGTTGTTACGTTACCTTTCAACACCCGTGATAATAACGTATATGTTTAAACTAAACTGGTCTGCGAAAAGACAAGTGATGTCTTTTTCCGCAATTAAAAGTAATCAGTAACCATAAGCATTATAACACCATTACTCGGACAGTCAAAATTTGAATTCATTGCTTATGGTATTTATTATATACGTTTGTACGTTTTAACTTCAATACTTTAGAATGGTCATATCTTGCGTTTAATTCTTTAACACACATTGGCTTTGGGTTACAGTTATGTGACATTAAATGGTCACATAAAATGAACGAATCTTTTCTTTCAAAACAGAAAATTACCGCTTTTTCTCCGTAAGAAATAATTTCATCCGACTCATTAGATGTCATGACGTCATACAAAATCTGGATATTTGGACATTTTGAAATCATCTCCACTTTTGCCAGTCCATAGCAGTTATATAATGGCAGCATATAACATTGTAATGTTCCTAAATAGTTCCTAGTCTGAAAGAAATATCTTTATGATTATATGTAGAATAGAGAGATTGGTGTTGTTGTTGTTGTTTTGTTGATATTATTGTTGTTATTGTTGTTTTGTTGTTGGTGGTATTTATTGGTGGTGTTTATTTTCTTTCGGGTTTTTTTCCTCTTGTTTGTTTTTGTTGTTTTGTTTTGTTGTTTGTTTTTTTAGGGGTTTGCTTTGCTATGTTATTATTTTCATTTATGTTGACTAGATCTTAATATATCAAGAAAATATTTATATAGATAAACAGTAAATGTCTAAATCTGCTAAAGGGTCATATTTAAGTATTCATTTCGTTACAATTGGCACCAATAAGGCGTTTTTGAATGTCACAATACTTTCAATACTTGAATGAAATTTTGCTTTTGTATTAAATCCTTAACATCTAAAAGTCCATAATGGTTAAGAGCAATGTTAGAATTATTATTTAGAATTCTGAAGCAATATTAACAAAATCACACTTGTAATGAAGATCTACAAAGACCCTCAAACGCTTGTCTACTCTTCGTCAGTTTGGACTTGTCGTCTGCTGCGAAACGCACGACCTCTTTGACGTCATCTTTTGAGGCGCTACTCTTGAAATAGCTATAATCTCTCGCAACACCACTTTCGTTAGGATCTAAATGCAATAAGTTTTTATTAATTTTCAATATAATAAGCTGAATAAACACTTGAAAAGGGAAGATAATCTTTTCCATTGTTTTTAAGTTTAAGAGATTGTGTTCATCTATATCAAATGTCCAATTGGTGATAATTTAGCAAGCAGTTCAAATGATGTTTACCCTAACACTGCCCCTCACCGCTGCTGGTTCAAATCCTAACAGGGACTTTAGATTCTGACATGTCATGATAAGAGAAAGCTATCTAGCTACTTTACGGTTCGAAAGTCGGTGGTTCTGCTCAGGTGGCCGTTCGTGCTTTAAATAATGCACAGAAGGGCACCTGAGGTCTTCCTCCAGCAGTATAGCTGGAAAATTGCCATATGACCTTTGCTTTGTTGTTGCGACACAAAACCCAACAAAACAAAACAAAAAGAAAATTTGAAGTTGAGCTGCCAATAGTTATACATCTAGAATCTGTACAAGATGAAAGTATTTGCTGGCTAGACTGCTTCTGCACTGATGATATATTCAAACCATTAGTGCCGCTATAATAAGTTACAATTTAATAATTAAACTACTAATGAAAAATGTATGTGCTAATACTAATCTCAATATGTGAAATAAATTTTTGAATAACAATAAAGAATGGTATAATCAACTTACACATGTTTAAATATTCTTGAAGCAAACCGATGGCTTTAGTAAGCATTCCATTCTAAAAAATGTAAGATTACATAAGTTACAAGAGCAGGAAGATAACAATTGACAAAATCAATCCGTTGACAAAAGGTAAGTAAATTTAAATATGTTTGGTTACTTTAAAAATATTCTGAATATATATTATGATTTAAGTTTTCTATACTGAAATAAATAATGAAATTCATCTTCAACAACTTTACATAAATTAATATTATTGACCATATTCACTGCGGTATACCGTACCCCGGATATTGCTCAATATTATGAGGACTTTCATCCCATTTCGCGACTTTGAACGAAGATAGGAGGTTAGTTCAATGACGATATTTAGTCATTTTGAATTGGTTTGTTATAGATTTTATAGAAAAACAAATACTTCAATAATTCTCTAGTTACTGATAACCCAAAAATGTTGAGATATAGCTTTGAAATGTATTTAAGGAGGTAAAATTCGTCTCTTTGCTCACGTGATAAATGAGCTCGGATCAGTCAAATTAGGTGTTTTTGTGCATATACTTCCTTAAAAGAAAAATTTGAATCGAGTGAAATGTGATAATGATGATATTTTTTATGTTGTAAATGTTCAATCAACAATAGAACCTCAGATGACAGTGCATTTTGAGCATAAATACACGTGTCAGTGTACCGAGTATTGCGTTGGAGTTGCCCGCCGGTGTCACGAGTATTGCTTTTTAGTGTAACGAGTATTGGTTATCAATATAGAGTAAACTCAGAGTATTTACCACATTTAATCTTAAATATTTCTTATTGTGTATACTTATTTACACTATAGGTGCAGAATATGCAGAGTTCGGGGGTACTTTACTGGAAACATCAGCGAAAAATCCAGACTTTCATTCCTGCTTATGAAAAATCTCAGTCGAACGAATTCAGCAATTTTTTGTGTTTACTAAGTTCTCGTTGCTATCGAAGGATCAACCTTTCAAGAATTTGTTAATAATTATTGCATATCTTACTTTACATAGTAAAAAATGCATCCAAAATGTATTAATGCTGCCTCAAGATTGTCAATATTAGACGGTATTGAGCAAGTGTGCCAATATGTAATATCAACCGACTTCCTATTATGCCAAAAATCCATAACCAGATGCAATAAAAAGGTTATGTTCCTTATATTAACCTTTTACCACATAAAGGCGTGTTTTGAAGGCTTTATACCCCACCCCTTTTGAGGCCTCAAATAGTGTAAAACATGCGCTATTTAGGCCCCAAACTCTGTTTTATCGTTTGAGAAATGTTGTTCAAAAGAGTGCATGATCACTTTTCGGCGCCACCCCGTTAAAAAAGGAACATCAAGGGGGTGTCGCAGGCGGGGATGTGTCCCCTTCTGTTTGGGGGTTTGAAGTGGGACAGTAGCCCCTCTAGTCGCCGAGAAGATTTGGGACTTGTGGGGGGGGGGGGGCTAAAATGGCCTCATGGCGATTTAAAGGTACCGTGTAATCAACGCCGAAATGCCTTAGGCTTTATCTCAATCAATTGAGAAGTTGCTGCACCTTGAAATCGGTTTTGATGGGAAAAAACAACGCAAAATAGAGATTTTAGCAATTTTGAGACGTCCCCCGTTGCCATGGTAACTGGAAATTTAAAATTGAGCATGCTATTGCACAGGCTATGGTCCAGCCAACATTTGTACTCAGTTTGATCAGTATTGAAGCATTTTTTTTATAATTTTATAGCAGTTTGAACTTGTAACAGGAGGCTTAAAATTCAATGAAAACAGCCATTTTTCGCAATATGCTCATGCAGTAAAAGGTTAAGACAATACCGACATGCTTGGACGGCATAAGCCCTCGTGCCAATAAACGAATCGATAAACAGACGTAAAAATTAGACAAAAATATCGATTTTCCATACTAATGTGCTCATTCTGTTTTGCAATACACTGTACACTCAAGTTTAGCTATTTTGCAATACTCTGTACACTTAAAATCAATACTCTGTACACTTAAAATCAATACTCGGTACACTTTCTTGTATCTTTTTTGGCCTATATCTTTTTGTACTTTCACACTTTTTGCCTGAAATTTGGACAAAGTATACTTGGAATGTGAATAAAAAAATGCTCGATTCAATTTTTTTTTATATTGGTAATATATTAATTTCTAACGATTCTACAGTATCACAGTCAGTATTTTCTAGTGAGCAGCGGATCGTTTAGGGGTAGTTTAATACCTGTAATACTTTTATGTCTTTTAGAGCTACAAAAATACCTCTACATATATAAAACCCGTTGAGATAAATGAAATAACCATAGGTTTGGAAAATATCGTCGCTGAACTTACCTTCGTTCCCCGTTCAAAGTCGCGAAATGGGATGAAAGTCCTCATAATATCGAGCAATATCCGGGGTACGGTATACCGCAGTGATATTGCATTAGATCTACATACTGACATAACCTCGTACAAGTATTTTTATTTCTATTCACCGAAAGAAAAAAACTTGATAAAAAACGGAAAAAGAAATTTAACAACCTCTTTGTAAGCTGTTGCCAGTCTTCTATATAATGCTGATGTTTTGAATGTAAAGGATCCGAGAGTTTCAAGTCGTTGCAGCAGATATTCAAACCACGTGATTGCTTCATATGTCATCCCAGAATCCCTTGCGACATTTGCTATTAGAAACATGTTGTCTGCCGAGAGAGGACGCTCAGATATTTCAAAGAGGTTACCTTTTATAATTTTCTCTAGGTCTAGATCATAAAATGTCCAAACGTTCAAAATGGCTTTAGCAGCTTCACTGACGTCACTTCCGGTGGGCCACATCGTGGATTCACGTCTTTTATTTACATTTATAACTACAAACAAGAAAACAAAAAGCATGGATATAGTACTTATTTATATAGAGAGGATGATATTTAAAATATTTATTTACTCTTAGCTGAGGAAAAAATATGATCTGTTAGAGTCGTTTCGAAGAGAAATATGAATGCTTTATATGATCTTTTTCTTAGTTACAAAACAACACTATTTATTAAGTCTATAATAATCAGTGTCATGAATTTTGTCTTGTTTGTAATATATTGGATTATTTATCATTTATAGGTGTCACGAAGGGCAATAATTATTTACTGCTATTTTCTTTATTTCTTTACGAGTTACTTCCCTTTGATTAAACTATACAATATGTAACTAATGGTTATCAAAGATAGAGAGCACAAATGAGTACAATCGATAAAATTCAATAATTAAAATGTGAGTATAAAGCTTACTATCAACACCAGTGAGTATAAAACTTCCTACTATTGGCACCAGTGAGTATAAAGCTTATTATCAAAACCAGAGAGTATAAAGCTTATTAACAACACCAGTGAGCATAAAACTTCCTACTTTTGGCACCAGTGAGTAAAAATCTTACTATCAAAACCAGTGAGTATAAAACTTCCTACTATTGGCACCAGCGAGTATAAAACTTCCTACTTTGGCATCAGTGAGTATAACACTTCTTACAACTGATATAAGTGAGTACAAAACTTCTCACTATTGGCATCATTGAGTATAAATCTTCTGACTTTTTGCCATAGTAAGTATAAGATTTCGTAATTTTAGCATCAGTGAGTATAAAACTTCTTACTATTGGCATCAATGAGTGTAAAACTTCTTACTATTGGCATCAATGACTATAAAACTTCTTACTATTGGCATCAGTGAGCATAAAACTCTTTACTATTGGCATCAGTGAGTATAAATCTTCTTACTATTGGAACCAGTGAGTAAAAAGCTTACTATCAACACCAGTGAGTATATAACTTCCTATTATTGGCGCCAGTGAGTATAAAGGTTATTAACAAAAAAACAACAACAAAAAAAAACAGTGAGTATAAAACTTCCTACCATTGGAACCAGTGAGTATAAAGCTTTTATCAACACCAGTGACTTTAAAACTTCCTACTATTGGCACCAGTGAGTATAAAGCTTATTATCAACACCAGTGAGTATAAAACTTTCAACTATTGCCACCAGTGAGTAAAAAGCTTACTATCAACACCAGTGAGTATAAAACTTCCTACTATTGGCACCAGTGCGTATAAAGCTTACTATCAAAACCAGTGATTATAAAACTTTCAACTATTGGCACCAGTGAGCATAAAGCTTATTATCAAAACCAGTGAGTATAAAACTTCCTACTTTGGCATCAGTGAGTATAACACTTCTAACTACTGATATAAGTGAGTATAAAACTTCTCACTATTGGCATCAGTGACTATAAAACTTCTTACCATTGGCATCAGTGAGCATAAAACTTCTTACTATTGGCATCAGTGAGCATAAAACTTCTGACTATTGGCATCGATGAGTATAAATCTTCTCACTATTGGCATCAATAAGAATAAAACTTCCTACTATTGGCATCAGTGATTATAAAACTTCTTACTTATGGCATCAGTGAGTATAAAATTCTTGCTATTGGCATCAATGAGTATAAATCTCAGGTGAGTATAAACTTACTATCAGCACCAGTTAGTATAGGGCATTTTTCCTGCTCCTCGTCACACGATAGGTTCTTTGTTAACTCCTCCCACTCATGTACAGTACGAGTAAGTAAGTGAAACACGGAAATAGGATTCTCGGTTTTTGAGAACTCGCTGTTTTCCCTCTGTGCGCTGTGTACGAATCTGCCAATATAATCAGAAACTTATTTCAAAAATGAAATTTGACATATATCAAATAAATTAAAAAAATATATTAAAAAAATATTTGAAATATTGAAAAATTTAAAACGTGAAGAAAAAAAAGCCGACTGTATAATTTTTTGTGTCCAACTTAAATATTTCAGAATCTAAATTATAGTTAATATTGGTCTACTCTGCTAACTCATACATTCTTACTGACTCTGTTTAGATGTGTTTGGGTGTTCTCGTGGACAAATCGGCGTTTGAAATTCAAATCTGACGAAACTAAGTAAAGAAACCATTAAAAGAAGAATTCAAAACTTTACAGAAAAAAAAATTCAATTGTTAATTCAAAACATATATAATTAAAAGCAAAAACACTGATCAAAAACTTACTCTTTAACGTTACTGTCGAATGTTAATCCATTCTTTTCTTGCCTTACGAAAAATCCGTCCAACTTGTCAAGGATTTTCTTTTCTGTTTCTAAAAGCCTTGAAATTTCAAACGAAGACGAGTACAGACTGCACAAACAACACTGTATCAAAAACCCGTTGATAAAAACAATCAGATTTTTATAAAACTTCATTTTGATTTTAGTTCAGTTTAGCCTAGTAGGGTTTTAGTGATGAAATCAACAGAATTCTAAAGATAGAGTTACATGTTGTTTTTTCTTTTTTTGTAATATAATAAAAAATGTAAATATTGATCACTGTCGTGGAACTAGACGTTCTGTACACGTTTAGGTAAGTGGACATTAAAAGTCAGGCAAAATAAAATAACTATTTAGTTCTTGTCCAGGTATATATTGTCTATGCATCGGCAGATCAATCAAGTTCTAAAATCATGTTATTCATTTATGTATTTATTTCCTCTGCTCAGAATATTTAAAGTTATTATTAAAAGACTAAACGAAACAATTACACAACTCAAATAGCATCAGTACAATAATCGTAGAATAAACAAACAAACAAAAATTATACATATCTCAAAAAAAACTTTGACACATTGTGGGTATCTTATACAGGACATTAAGCCAGGTAATATTTGTTATATTTTTATGATCAAAATTATAATATGTGCAATGTTATAACTTATTTTGGTTCTTTGAAAGGCTGGGGGTGATAGAGTGAAAATAAGTTGTCTCAGATTTAAAGATTCTAAATAATGTTAAATTCATTAAACCTAGATACTTATTTAAAAGACATTTGAGATATCTAATATGTTTTTTTTTTTTTTTTTTTTTTTTTTTTTTTTTTTTTTTTTTTTTTTTTTGATATTAACATATAACCAACCTTCGCTTGTAATATTAAAGAGAAGATTTTAACATAGTAGGTAAATATACTTTAGCAGTATATTATAACTGTTTTTGGTGCTTTGAAGAGTATTAAACTTTTACGCTTTGGCATGCTAGGACAAAATAATAAAACCTTATAATTCGTTTCCATTTGACCTGTTGTTTAATAGTCGGGTTAGATTATGCTCAATAACAGTTAACAAAGAGAGGATTATTGACACGAGGTGGTAACAGATGGCTCCGTTTATAGGATTGATCGGATGTACAGTTGTAAAAGCTGTTACATGACAAAAGATGATTTTATGTCTGTACTGTACACGTATTTGTCTTTCTGTGGACCAAAAATAATAATCTGGAAATTTATTTTTGTTTTTTATTGTGTGTTTTGCATAAATTCTAATTTTACAGATCGATATCAAAAATGATATAATTTAAGTTAAAAACTTTAACACTCTTGAAATTAGCACTCATACAATATTCAATATCATAAGAAAATACAGTTTCGTCGAGTTGAAAATTGTCGTTTCTAAATTACGCAGGTCCATCCATATCCATATGCTTAGACTCCATAATATGAGTGTGCCAGTAAGCTTCAAGCAAATCTGGTTTGAAAAAAACTTGACTTGTCCATCCGTCTCTGACAGGTTCAGACGTCTTGTCCCTCACCGCAATGGGTTCGAATCCCACCAGAGACTTTCAATTATTTTATGTGAGGAAGGTATCTAGCTATTCTATATTAAACGAAAAATCTTTATTGCGATATCGCGCGATATTTGCATCAAATATGGACGTCAGAACGTGAGGGAAAATAACGTAGAATCGCAGAGTATTAAGCAAATGTTCAAGAAAGACATCGTTACAAAGACATACATTTACTGAACATTATAAAATTAAAATGAAGGAAATCGGATGAAAATTGATAATAACAGACCGGTTTATTAATAAAAAAAGACGCAATTTCGCCGCCGCCGATAGAGGGCGCTTTGACGTCATAGTAACGCTGTTTATTTATAAAATAATGTTGCAGAAGTAAAGCTTACATATCTACATGTCTGTATACCAGAAATCATCAAGATCTGAGATATTGTCAAATTTCGGTCGAAAAAGTAGCGAGCTACCTTAAGAAAAACTCAATGAATCACAAACGGTATGCGCTTCAATCTCGTCATTTAGTATTTTAAAAGTTAAACGATATTTATATCAATACCCGGCGTGATTATTAGAATAGACGACTTCTCCTCATTAATCAAATAAAAAAATGGGTACGTCTGATGAAAAAGAAAGTGGTTTCTGCAAGTTTCAAATTTTAGAATTTGTCAAAAAAGTTTAATTTGCTAATCAGAACAAACATAATTTATGACTTGTTCATTTGTTGTTATTGATCTGAATAATAATTTTGACTAGAAAGATAAATTTGGGGAAAATTGGATTTAATATAAGGTAAAAGTGATTGAGATTTTTATGGGAAAAAACATTCACGTTGTCATTTGATTGCTAGTAACTTTACAATGCACAATGTTTTACAAACGTACTGAGATAACGTCAATAAGTTTACTTAAATAATTTGCACGTGAAAATAGTGATTGCGCTCAAACGTAAAATAGCCGTCGCGAGGCTTTCTAATTTGTACGAAATGAGTGTTTAGGTGTTCTTTCTCTCTTGTATCATTGGCAAAGATAGAAACTGAACATGACTTTTCTATCTTTGTTCCTTTCCAGGAAAACAATCAGTATGTTGTATTTTTATCCCCGACAGACAGTCTGGTAATCAGAGTGCGGGTAACTAATACTTAACGCACTGTGCATGTACGGGTATACGATTTAAGTTTGACAACATTTTCAATAGAAAGGTCTCCTAACTAAGATACTTAAATCATATTGCATACTGTGTAACATTTTCTGAAACTTTTAGGAGTGAATTTGGAGTTTTGTCTTAGGTGCACGTTCGGGCTTGAACTTATGCACTTGACATTTGACAATTGAGGTCTTCCTTCTAAAATAAAGCTGTGTAGTCGCCATATGACATTCACATCTGACAAAAAATATGACATATAGTTTGTAGAGTTTAAAATTAACATACATCTTCTTTTTGAGAACTCAAAATATTTTTGCTGTATTGCAATTGTAAGAACTTTCAAGTATCAAATTCGAGCATGATATACCTATATGGATTTCACTGCAAGCGAAAATGATTACATTTTATGGCTGAATAAGTTTCACTTTTGAAGAAAAGAAAAACGTTTGATCGATTTCAAATTAAAGTTACCCGCTATAAAGTGTATCTATGGAAGCCTTGGAGGGTCACTTTTGAGTTTCGACTTATAGATTTATTTTACTATTTTCTTATGACTTCTGATTTATGACTTTTGATTTTTGACTTATGGATTTTGTTATTGTTCCACGTGCTTGCCTCATAATTTCAAAGGAAAATATGACAGAATATGACAACAATTCAGACGAGGTAAGTTCATTTACCTAAGTTTCCTGGAGACTTATTTAAAACACAATATATGTGGGCTCATATGCAAGAAGAGAATGTTATTCTTATATAAGCCTTTTTAATTGATTAAGAAAAGAAAATACTTTGCTTGTATTTCATTGCATTGGGTATCCATTTTTTATTTTGATTTCCGGAACAGGGATATATAATCTCAAATTGACATACAGCGTATGAATCAAACACTTTATTTTTTATATGGGTTCCAGTTTTAAATCCAAACCAGTCTCGAATTGTTGTTTGCTGCAGTTTCAATCGGTTCAACCCGTAGTTCATTCTTCGTCCATCTAATACTGAATATAGACCAAATTATATGCCTTATTTTGACATAGAAATTTGTAGTTAAGAAGTTTCATGAAACATGGTATTTCAAAACCAATAAATCATACAGCTTTGAAACTTGTTAAAAACACGCTCTAAGTTATAAATCTCTGAATTGCATTGTTATCAAATTATGCCTCTTTTTCGACTTTGAATTTATGGTTTAGAATTTTCATGAAAAATGGTTTCTCAAACACTATTTTAGTGATTCCTTTGAAACTTAAAACACATATTAAAGTGTTGACATCTAAGGTCAATGACCAAGTTTCGTATGAGTGGCTCACAATTTGACATACTTATGCCCATTTTTAAAGCTTAAATGTTTTGTCAGAAGGTTTATGAAATATGGTCCCATGAACCAGTTATGATATAATGTTGAAACTTTATTCACTTGTTCAGTATCAATAACTTAGGACACCTACCAAGTACAGAGTACATGTTATTTGTATATAAACTTTTGTATACAGTTATGTATTAAGGGATTTTTTGTATTTCATTTTGTATGTATATGTATTTTATTTCAATTGAGATAACACATACTTTTAATGTTTTTAATTTTAATTCTAGTAAAGCTACCTGTAGGAATTAAGGACGTGCTGTCGAATGGTTTCAACTACAAAACAGTTGCAAGAGCATCAGAAATACATATTTGTCAAGTTTTCGGAGCCAGTTTAGAACAGCGTCCTTTCTGAGTGGAAAGTAGTACAGTTTAGCAAATGCAAAATTTCTAAACACTGGTGATTTGGTTTTCTTCGTTATTGTCTATGTAATTATTCAGACATTTTCGGAATACAAGCTTTTCACACTTGTTTCAGACGCTCGATAATTTTTAAGTTTTAACCCAATGACTTATTGTGGACGCTTTATTGGGAACACGCAATGTAACGTCCCGCCACGTTTATTTTATACTGTCCTTATCTCCAATATGGTATAAAACTTGTATCTATAGACAGGTCATGGTGAGACAGAGAAAAGTGTGAAAAATCATGTATTCATAATTCTGGCTTTCATAATTTTCAGTATTTGCCCGTTGAAAATTTTAAAACTTAAAGAAAGGTATCGAAATCAAACTTTGCATGTTCATATAGCTTGGCGAGGCAGAAAGATACATATTTCTTGCTATCATAGCTATCATACTTTTAGAAAGTCCCCCCCTTTTTTTTTCATTTTTACATTTTGTTAAACTCATAATTATCTCAAAAACTGTTGAAGGCATCAACTTGAATTTACTGGCAGATATATCTCGGCGAGACAGAGTGCCTTGTGTTGTTAACAAAACTTTTGATTATAACATTTAATCGTTCTCCTAAGTTAAACATTCCCTTTTTCGACATGCTGTGGGTTGGGAAAGACTATGAGATTTCCATATAAAGTCGGTTATTCTTCGAAAAAAAAACTTGTGGACGTTATTTAATATATATATTATACAATATATACAGTTTCTTAAAGTTAACTAGGAAATTTTTAGCTAGAGACTGTGTTTGTTTTTGTTTTTTTGTTTGTTTGTTTGTTTGGTTTTTCTTTCTTTTGAACATTTAGAAATAAGAAATAACGCTCTGACAATGATTTTAAAAATCTTGACTTCAATAATAATACAGACACTCTAGCGTTGCAAGTTTACCTAATTTATCTTATGTTTTCAAAAGCTTCGTTAGAACACTCATGATTGTCTTAGTTTTTCATCAGTAACGTATCAACAATGTGTTGTTTTGTAGAACTATTGCATGTATATATGTCATCTGTGACGTAAATACTTGAAGTTTTTGTTGGTGGCAGTGTTTATTTTTAGCTGTTCCTAAGTGTAAGCTAAGTAAGGCACATGTGCTATTTTAGAAAAAATGCTAACCTCTGTATTTCTTATCTCTTTTTATAAATTAAATATAATGAAGCTCAATTTCAGTTTGTTTTGCCTATCTAATACATTTGTTTCTTATAAGACAACAATTTTGTTAAATAAAATAAAGCACGGTTGTAGAATAAAAATTGTTTGTTGTTATCTGTTTAAACGCATTTATTCCAAAACATTATTGATAGCTCTGCCAACCTGTGACGGTCTAGACCGTGAGGTAAAAACCTTTGGTAGTGTGGTCTCTCAGTAGAGGTATATTTAGATAGTCTGTTGAGGGAGTTGGCTGGTTCCTCACAGTTTACTTCTATAGTGATTGCTATTCTATTTCTTCTCTGCTCATTTCAACCTCTTACTTATAATTTTAATGGAACACTATCTCTACATAGATAAATAAATTCTCTGTAACATTTAAATACTGTTTATTCCGGTGGTAAATTGCAAGTTTATTTTGGTTATAACAAAGTTACAATAACACAATAATAAATTGTCAACAAATGAGGACAATGTATTTTTATCAATCAGGACCAGATATAATATGAAAATGTAAATAAGTACATGTACAAGTTTGAAGTAGAAATCATCAAGAGTTTTCAAGTCATATCTGTGTCAAAACCGTTCTCTAAAATTTATTTTATACCTACAAATGTTCTTCCAACGGATAGAAAATTCCGTGTTATGTTAGTGACAAATACGGAACCATATATGGAAATGCCGGATTATTTTTGACTTTGGTTCCGATCTTAGCTGTGAGGAAACGGGAACCAAAATTATAAGAGGCGTCGCCGGTTTTGCATAAAGTACGTATTCATCCGTCAGTCATAAATTTATTTTTCACTTTCTGAAATTTCTTATAGAAGTGTAGTTTAATGAAAATCATTTTACTTAAAACGAAAAGTATATAATAAAAGTTAAATTATGTTGTAGTAGCTTTCTGAGGCTATGCATTTTTCTACTTGCAACATTGGAAAATTGATATCTCACTCGACCTTCGGTCTCGCGAGATATCAATTTTCCATCGCAACTTATAGCAAAATACAAAGCCTTAAAAAGCTACTACTTAATAATATTCCGTATATATATCTTCTTTAATTTAATGTATTATAATGCCTAACGCTTGTACCCTCTTTACAATGTTAATTAAATTTGTAATAAAGCTTCACATCTAGAAAATAGTTCAGAACTGTTTAATCTGAATAAAAAAATCGTTATTTATCAAGAATAGTTTACTTACTTTAATACTTAATGCTGCAGACGGCAATTAAAAATAAATGACGAGAATTAAAACTAATATACATATGATTTCACATAAACAATTGATGTTGATTCTTCACGTAAAAAGATCAACTATGATAAAAACATATGAATGCAATAATTCTAATGCAAAAATGAGGCTAGTGGCTTAATGTACATGTAAACATTATATGACTTCAACACCACTCTCGGCTGATGTGCTCCCTTGCGTTTGGTGATTGTATCACAAATTTGCTTATTTTGCAATCTAAAATCAAGTAAAACTAATGTTTATACAAAGGCAAAGAGTAACAGCAAAATTTAATGGCAAAAGTTATAAGTCAAAAGATAAAAGTCATAAGTAAAAAGTGATAAATTATAAGTGAAAAGTCACAAGGCAAAAACCTAAAAAAAACGAGAAAATAAGTCAGCATTTATTACATAGATCAATTATTATTTTTGAAATAACAATCATATATATTCCTTTTAAATACCATAATACTCGTACATCCTATAAAGTATGGTTGCTATTTCTTGCGAATGAATAAGACGTTTGAATCTAATTAACATACTTGAAATTATACGTATAACTTATATATCATGGTACGAATCTATTCAGTAGATGATGTGCAATCTCGGTCGGGACAGAACTAGTCCTGTAAGGGGTTCCGGGTTCGAATCCCGGTATGGATTCTTCTTTTAACAGTATTCTTGTATTTTTCTAGGTATATTTAAATGGAAAAATATGCTCGTTTTATATATTATCTTTTTTACAGATATTCATTGCCTAGTAAATGCTAAATCTAAGAGCAAATACGACATATAACATTTTCAATGCTTTATACATTACAAACTAGCCGGTAAAAGCCTTCCATATTTCACAAAATGAATCAATATACTTCTAGAAAGATTTTAGCATACTTTGATACATGCCCTTTGACTAAATGTAATTTTAGTGATTTTTTAAATTTAGAATGATATGATAGAAAATGTTCAAATGGGTGGGGAAGAGAAATATTTCCATGCATATTTGTATTCTGTCGAGAATAGTCATGCATTTAACATGCATAGTTCACTACTAGAATGTTATTATTTGCATCTAAACAAACAACACTTGCAAAACATGCTTAAATGAGATGACACGGATACTTTTTAGACTTTCAGTACATGTATTTCTTTTAAAAAGCCTTTTTCATGTATATGTTCTGACTCATAATAATGCCTACAACTCCAAATCCGTACGGTAAATTTTGCTTAAATTTTGCATACAGGTGTCCTTTAGGTATACCACTCAACAATGTTATCAATTTTACAATGCCTTATAGTGCAAATTAGAGTGGTTATAACTTAAATGATAATCTATTCTCAAAATTAAATCGTTCAACTCGGTACACAGTTGTAGTACGGAATCAGCGTCCAATGGCATCTGCAGATCTGGCTTCAGAAGGGGTGCTAATTCTACGAATTCCGCATTGTCTTTTTGGGCGTGAATACATGTTCTTTGCAAATATATACATCTCTCAAGTTAACTGCATTGCTAAAGTCGTGAGTTTCATACAGACCTGGTACAAAAAAAACAGTGTGTCAGGTTTACCACAAATAACAGAAGAACTGGTTTGTTGCCTTATTTCATGTTCAATCTGGTCTAACTAGGTTTGTATGAGGTCCATAAAGCAAAATTTTAAGTTCTCTCATTGTATCGGGTCCAGATCATTAAAACACATGTATCGCGTAAGTCTTTGAAAAAAATTAATCCACCAATGGATTCCATTTTGTCGTAATGTACACTACCACTTCTCAATGCGTTAGTTAGATGTGCTTTTTCCAGCTACAACGCTTCGAGTACCAGCAATCGGATCTGTAGAATCGTGTCTGAAGTATTTCTGCAATAGTAAAGCAATGCAGTTTTCCGTACCAATATCACATCGTAGTATTGGGTGGAAGGGGGTGGGGGCTTGATAATGTTCATTAAAGGTGTCTAAAAGTATCTTGCAATAAGGTGTGGGTCGTAATTTGAGTCCGAAATCTCTAACCATATTATTTTTATACTATACCCATTCACAGCACCATGGATACAAAATGCGTATGGTTTAAGTTTGTCTTAACCGTCCATATGTCACATAAAACTGTCCTTTGGCGTAGGATCAAGCGCTCTCATTATTTCCATGCCGTCGCCCCCCTTGACGTACATGTGGTAATCCAGCATTAACCTACGCCATATTGTACGGTATCCTATGCATTGCACTGTCCACTTCTTTGTATTTCTCTGTTTATAACATCAGACACAGTTTCAAAAGGAGTATATATTCCATTACGCCGTTTTAAATTTAAGCGTTTAAAAGTCTATTAACTGTACTAAATGACGTCGTAATGCCAGAAAGAAAGTACTCTATTATCAGCAGAGTTTTGTTTGTTATAGATGTTGAGGGTAGGTATCTTGGCACGGTAGCTTTGGTAATGCCGAACAGTATAATGATGAAGACACAGATCAACATCAAGGTTTTCATCCTCATTACCTTTTGTCCTGTAGTTGTGTCTGAAATAAGAGTTTATCTTTTATCTAAATCTTTATACATTCATATTATATAAAATGGGTAAATCTCTGAGCTCCGTCTTTTAAAGATTGATAGGTGCCAAAAAAAAACATAACATTTAAAATGCTAGTAGGATATTTTGTTCAAACTGGTCCTATATCTATTTGTTTGTTCTTAAGTGTTCTTTTCTCAATTGTTAAAATATACAACAAAATTAGACATTGATGCTAAATGCAAATGATGCTCGATCATAATAAGTAGTTAACTTTGTACTTGTGTGTATGAACATAGCACTCGCCGTTCTTTATAAAATTGGTCAACACTATCTAAGTACTTCAGAGAAATACTGATTCTGTGTTAGCTCAATAAAATGCTGAATTGCGATACATGTTTAATACCGTGCACCATGCTATTTTAAGACGTAAAACTTGTATTCCCTGTCTACTTGTAAAACAGTTATTTGTTTGTTACTCATGGACAGATTTTGTGATGAGGACAAAAAATGAATCAGCACTAATATAATGAACATATTTAGAACATAGCAGATTGCACAAAACACACAGTCACACTTGGGGAATTAAAGTCTGTGATATATTACCACTATGGGATTATATCAAATAACATTAAATTCCCTCCTAAACACATCCTCTCCTCCATGAAAAATTTGAATGAAATTATTTAAAACGTTTGAAAAACATACCTGAAACCAAAGTTGCTATCCATCACTAATCGGGCAATACAATTTGGACTGTCTGTGTATTTTTTTCACTGAGATCTAGATGCGTTTACCATAAGAAATTAATACTCTCCATCAATGTGATAAAAGTGACTCCTCTCAAGCCTCACGGGGGAACCGAGTCTAACTTCCATCAGTCAAACAATCTATACTTAATGAAACTTATAAGTACAAAGATTTAAACTTGCAGATAAGCTCGAGTATTCAAAATATATGCCAAATCAGTTATTGGCTTCTTGTTAAGATTGAATTATTACAAAATGCGTTCACTGATATAAAATGATGATACTATGATAAGTGTTTATACAAGAATCGTTGTAATTATTCTATACAAGTATATATATACATAATTATTCTGACCATTATATATACATGCACATAGAAAAGGTTGTCGCAATGATCGATTTCGTTTAGTGTATTAATACCATTCACAAAACTAAAAAAAAAACAAAGAAACACTCTTCTTTAAATGACTGTTTATGCATAAAGTACAATTACACACCAATTTTATTCATCAAGGTTGATCATTTGGTCCTCTCCATGTATATGATAATTAGATTTATCACTGGATTCGGGTTGGTCAAACACATTCGACGTTCCCATATTTATAGATTACTGTACGGGAACAAAATGCCTCCTCAGATAAAAAAAAACGGCATATTATATTTGAAAGCCAGAACTAGACCCAGGAGGCCATAAGTGGCTCAAAAACACTTTGGTTCAGCTAGCTAGTTGATCAGCTAGACCTTGTCAGAAATCAAAATAATAAAAATAAATTTGCTATCAGTAATACTGTACAGAATACCGTTAGGGCCATCGTGGCTGAACGTTATAATCAAGAGGGCGACAATGTGAGAGTGCGGCAACGCGATAGCGATAGTACGAGAGTACAGTGACGATAGTACGATAGTGCGATGATGACAACGCGACAATGCAATGGCGACAATGCGATGACGACCGTACGACAATGCGACAGTGCGATAATGCGATAGCGACAATGCAATAGTACGATGACAATAATGTGATAGTCTATAGCATTGTCGTCCTCGTGTTATCGCGTTGTCGTCATCGTATCACCATCGTGTTGTCTCACTATCACATTGTCGCCCTCTGCAATATAACGTACAACCACGATGGCCCTAATTGTGCTTAGGCCAAATCAAAAAATATGTTGGTTTGTAGCGCCCGCTACCTTTCCATCTTCAACTCTTTTAGATCATCGACTTGATTTTGTTTTATTTACCGATATGTATCCTGTTCTGCCGTAATAACCTCCCCTTAATAAGAATATGCCATTTGTAATAAAGATTAGTAACGGAATAAATTTGCTATGTTTTATTAAAACAACTTAACCATGTGTAATCTGATTATCTCATGAAATTATACTTTGTGTCGTTAATGGCTAGTATTAGAAAATTGTAATTCTGAAACTTCAATTAATTGAGAATGTTTAAATGAAGTACACAAAATCAAAAAATACTATATCTCGTTCAACAAAGATTAAATAATATTAAAACACCAGGTAAGCAATGTTGATAAAATGAAGCACAAAATGAAGCACCTTTCGAAATTTTATCTTTTTGTTATTTACAGGACATACATAGGAAACAACGTAAAAAGGAAGTCATAGACAACATTAAAAATAGAAAGGCAAAGAAGAAAAAACAGTCCCAACTACTAGTTCGCTGCTCCAAGAAATGGAACAAAATATTATAATAAATACTGATTTTTTCTACTTCAGTTGTTTATTGTTAAATAACAGTTCTTTTTTAAATCAATATTATAATAAATACTAACATTTTTAAAAAGATATTGTCATGTTGTGGTTTTAGAACACAATTGTGTTAATCGTCCTTGATTTTACATCCTGTAATTTATAGCTCAACTATTCGAAGAATAAAGAGAGCTTTCACCTCATCCGAACGTCGGCGTTAGTTTAATGTTCTGTCCAATTTTTCATATCACATCAATTATGTTCCAAGTCCCTTAAGAGATCGCTTTGAAATTTTGCAGACTTGTTAACCACCATGGCCCCAACCCCTAGACATGGGTAGATAACTCTGTCAAGCATTTTGTTAAAATTGACTGCCTTGTCGACTAAGATGGTTTTCATTTTACTACCAAGAACTAAGAATAGTCGAGTGTGCTCTTATTGTAGTTTTTAATTCGCGTGAGCTTAAGTAGAAGCTTTGCTGAAAATGATATTGTTGTCATCTAGAGGAAAATATAACAAAAAGAACCACCTTCCGTGTGCTGGTGTCTCGTATCCAAAGCTGTGCTATGTCAATCTTAAATTTGCTAGAGTAAAAATAAGAACAGAAAATCATAGTTTTGGTGCATGACCTTGTCCTACACGGGCGCTTTATACTAGGGCTAGAAAAAGTCTAGTTGTTTAATCCATTTTGAGGGCTTATTGCGAAACGGTTGTAACTTAAACTAGATAAAGGAGGAGATACAACTGTTTTGCACCAAGCCCTCGAATTATATTTTTAGTTGCATTTTATGATACACGTACAGCTTCATGGTGGTTGAATATCTGTTCCTTTGCCAATCCCCAAACCATATATAATTCCATGCATTTGTAATAGAGGTCGATACGTAAAAGTCAAGACCACAAGTGTTTGAAGTCACTACTCACAAGTAGGAAGTCACAAGTAAGAAGTCAAAAGTCACAAATAGGAAGTCTCTAGTCAGAAATACGAAGTCACAAGTCAGACCATTGTGCACGAAGTGTCATTGCAATATCGTTTAAAACGTACTTAGCTTTACAAATGCGTCATCCTGGAAATTCTTGAAGCTGACCTTACCACGGATAACTGCTTATTGATATATGCTTCTATAAGCGCCCATCCCTTCTTTTCCATTTGTAAGTGGTTAAGCGCCCATGATAAATTGTCTTAAAAAAGAAAAAAAAAACTGACCACAATCGACATTTTAAATTTTTATGTATGTCCGCGGGCCTAGAAAATTTCACTGTACAAGGAAAGACTGTTAATTTTCACATTTCAAACCCATTGTAGTGATTTGTCAGTAAACGGGACCACTTTAAATACGAGATATCCACAGAATTTGCAAAGCTGTGACTCTCACATATTGTATACTTTGTAAGACCTGACTCCTAATAAGCGCCCACCTTTCACAATTTTCTAAGCGCCCTGGGCGATTACTAGGAAGAATACTAGAGTACTGGCTAGATATCCTGTGCAAGTTTCGTACTAGGGCGTTTGGTCTACAAAGATGAACGTGAGGCAGTGAATTTATTTTAATAGCCAGATTCTAAATAACTGAAAGTTATATTAAGTATATAGGCCCTAGTAAGTCTGCACACCTGCACAGACTAATTCGGTATACACCTGTCACAGATCCGTAGTTTTTCTTGACTGAAACGTTAACGGTAACAAACAGACCTTTGTGAGCCATGATGTATTTGAACGTAAAAATAACATTTGACTTTTGTGACATATTCGTTTGTTATAATTGACTGTCAAACATAAGAATAAACATATGCCACTTACGTTATGAACTATAGAATATATTATACTATAGTTTACAACATCATCACGATCATCATCCTTAATATAGTTATCATCATCGTCATGATTATAATCATTATCATCGAAATCAACTTCTGCTTATCATCAACAACATAATTATTTAAATTATAAAGTCGACCTTCATCATGAGGAGCAGCATCATGACAATCATCATTGCAGTCAACATACTTATAATGATAATCATGATGATGTAGATGATGATGATGATAATGATGGATCGTGTTAATCATTTGTTATCTCACAAAACAACTTTAGGGCTTAAAAAGACTTCAGTCTTCATACGAGTTTGCCACTAAATCATTCAACTCCAGGAACAAATTCAATGCTGAATCGGCATCTACTGGCATTTGGAGGTCGGGCTTTAACAGATAAGCCAATTCGCTGAATTTGTCAAACTTTCTCTTTGGAACTGAATACATGTCTTTGCAACAGGTCACATCACGGTTGTCAACCACCGTACCATAATCAAGCGCGCCAAACGTTTCAGGTAAAAAAAAAACATAATGTCAGGTTTTCCGTAATGTGCGTCGGAATTGTGCTGAGGTCTAATTTCATGTACATTCCACTGTTGAGCAATTCTATCCAGGTGTATTTCTATTAGGTTCATAAAAAAAAATTTCAAATTTTCACAATGTATCTGGTCGAGTTCATTGAAACGACCAGAATCGCGCAAATCCTAAAAAAATTAATCCACCACTGTATTCCTTGTTGACGTAGCGTACCCCACCATCTTTCAATACGCTGGTTAGAAGTGCTTCTTCCAACAATAACGCTGCGACTACCAGCAAAGTGGTCGGTTGCTTTATTCCGAAAGAACTGCTGTGGAAGACAAACAACACTGTTTTCTGTTCCAGCATCGCAACGAAGTATGCGAGGTGTTTTTTCAATGCGCATCAATGCATCCAAATAATATATCGCAATCAGTTTTGGATCGTTGTTAGTGTCAGAAACTTCTAACCAGATATCTTTCCTGCTAAAACCATCTACCGCTCCGTCTATACAAAATCCGAATGGTTTCAACTTATCATAACCATCTAAATGCCAAATATTGTTTGGCCCTTTTGCACAATAGAAACGTCTTTTAAGTCGATGTGCTTTTCTCATTTCAACGCCATTTGGATCTATTGCCTTTATTATGTCCATAACATCTTTATGGCTTACATCCATATTATGATTCACTTCAGCGGCGCCATATCGTCCGATAACCGACAGACTGTCCACTATAATGCATTTCCGTGCCAATTACACGAACAACGTTTTTCAACTGCGATTGCAAATGTACACCTCGACGTTTCAGGTTCAACTTCTTCAAGATTCTTTTCAGCTGACGCAGTAACAACAAAATGCCATGCTTAAGTAGCAAAAATCCAAGAATTTCACTTTATTTAAAACCTTGTTTGAAATATTCTTCAATGAGTGATGCTTTATCAACATTCGGAGACGACAAAGGCAGGTAAGCTGGCACCACACCAGCTGTTATCTTCAACAGAGTGCACAGAAAACAACACGCAAACACGAATTTCATATTTTGGCACAACACAGCCATCTTCGCTCATTACTCACGAGCTCTCTTAAAGTGTGGTTTAATTAATTAATTTCACAGCTAAGAAGTAATAAGTCTTTAGTTAAAAGTCAAAACTCCCAAGTCAAAAGTCATAACTCCCAAGTCAAAAGTCATTAAGTCAGAAGTCAAAAGGGCCCTCCAGTGCTTCCATAGCTTTCAGCTTCTAAAGCACGTGTAAAATGGGTAAGCCAAAAGTCATAAGACGTAAGTCACAAATCAAAAGTCAAAAATCGAAAGTCAAAAGTAAAACATCCGTAAGTCGAAACTCAAAAGTGACCCTCCAAGGCTTCCATACGTATCTAATATATCTTTAATATATATAACACAAAATGTACTCTTTACGTAGATTTAAAAGCGCGTAACTTCCTGTATTGTTATATCTACCTTAATATTTACTTTAACAAAAGTTAGCCATATTGGTTATAAACCTTATCCGTTACATAACCAGCTTAAATATCTCATAGGTAAATATTTGTCATTTATAAATTACATCTCATTTTACATTGGCCTGTGCAATGATGTAATAAAATCTGAAATACAAACTGCAAATCATTGTAGGCTTTTATATATTATACGATAAATCTTACCATATTATAGTGTACAATAATTTCTCTTCAAAGCTGCATGCCTCCAAATGAGCCAAATCATTTCAAGACAAACAAACTTGGCAAAAACATGCTAAGATTGTAAGAAAAGTAAAAAGAGTCAATATTCAAGTAATACTTTATATCATATGTGCGATTAATAAGTTATGACTGATTTTGCAGTATTTGCCTCCAGTACTTTAGCTGCAGCGAGGCATATTCAAACCTTTTATTTAGTCCACTTCCTATATTACTTTCTTGTTCTTGATTCACAACAGGAAACATTTTGTTTGTGACAAATGTTAGGCAAGAAAACGACCTCTGTACGTTAAACTAAAAATGACTCCTTTGAAATAAGCCTACATGTATTGTTCTTTTCATCAACGTCGAAACCCGGGCCATGGGTACGGCTTCGGCTGAACTACATTCGGATCATAGAATTGCAGCTCATTAATTATTCATGACAGCTAAATTTCAAAGGGCTGCAAATGAAGTGTAAACGTAGAGTTAGGATGCTATTATGACAGTAGTCATGAGAGAGTGCCGCCCCAGACCTCGCTCGTTAAGTAATATGTAATCATACACATTTTTGTATTATGTCATTTTTACTCAGATGCTCGTTCGTGCCTGAAATAATTCATAGATGAGCACCTGACGTCTTCCTCCACCAGAAACGCTGAAAAGTCGCCATATGACCTATGCTGTGTTGTTGCGACATAAAATCCAACAAACAAAAATGTCCTTTTTCTGTGACGAGGACGGCGAGTTACGTATTTTAACGGCTTATTTCAAGCTTCATTGGCGAACCATTCAAAAAATATATTCTTATAGTACACCAAGCGAATATGTAAGAATAAAGTCTGCAGCTGGATATAATACAAAAAGGCAAAGGTCACACAAAACATCGGGGATTGAATCCGGGTATTAGGACACACGGACCATTATGCTTACTAGTACTATCGGGACATAAAAAATCATTTCCATTTGCTCTGGTCTTGATATTCTCAAATATTCTCTTATAAATATTGAAATTTATTAAAATAAATTAAAAGCCACATGGCGGCTGTTTGAAAAATGGTTCCCGAGAAAGAAACCTTTGTACATGTATATACAATATATTTATGACGACGTAAACATATCTTGGTATGTATTACTCGGTATGATGTTATTACAATTATAATAAACTTCTAGATGAATGTAATATCTTTCTTCTATTTACATTGAATAACAAATGTTCTGCAAATATCTACAAATGTTAAAAAAGTCACTTATAAACAGGCACCCATATCCTGGAATTTCTTTTATCCGGCGATCTATTGTTCATCTGCTGTTTCGAATAAATGTACCTCACAATAAAGCCGGGTCCAATATAGCAATGTTACAGCTCCTAGCGATATAATTCCGTTATTTGTACCACATTTTTGTTACCAACAGGAGACGTGCGTCAGATAGGAGCATCATCCATTCCCCACCCACCAAAAGTATAGATATTAGAACTAAATATACATTATTAATACTAAGTTTTCTAGTATACAAAAGCAAAGTTTTTATAACGATAGTTTAATCCATGTTTCTTCTGCATTTCCATGCGTTTTTTGTGAATAACTTCCGATATCCATTCTTTATCTATAGCGAAATTAAAAGGTCGTCTTGGTATAGTATTCAAAAAGAAAGTCTCGTTATTTTCCATGTGAACTTTTGGCGGATCTCTTTCCGTTTCCGGTTCATCCACCTTCACCGTGTAGGGTAAACGCCGTGTAACTTTCCTGTGAAAATGAGATAAAAACAGTTGTCAAAATTTCACACCAAAAAAATACAGCGCAAGCTATCATAGCATTAAGTAAACAAAACTACAAAATAAGAGCTGATGGTCATTGGACAAAACTGCAGTGTGTAAAAGTTTATATTTGGAAAATTCACGTTAATTAATGATTATACATGTATATGGTAGTATAGACGCTCATTATGTAAGTCACTGATCTAATTAATCTTTAGACAAAAAAAAACTTTGAATTGTAAGTAAACCACATGACTTAACAAAATTTTCAGTTCATCAATGACAAACTTACTTTAATTTAAGAGGGTCGCCATGTACTTCCATCATCCACCCGTATCTGTTCGCCTCCTCGTAATAATCCGGCGTTTCACAACTCCTCTGATATTCCTCCTCCTCCTCAAGATGTAGTTCCATCTTATATGGAGATGGCGCTTTTGGACGAAAAGAAGGCATGTTTTGACTCTTCCTTTGAGAAGATGTAGATCTCTTTGAATCTGGCGGTGACGGTGCCTTGCGAGATAACCTACCAGAAGGCGGACGTTCTGAAATCTGAATCCCGGTCGGTGTAGGGATATCATCTATGTTGATTGGATATGAAGGCTGCGGCCATGAATAATCAAAATGTGTTTGATCATATTCAGGTGGATAGCTTGGTGGTACAGGAGTCTGATGTGTTGATGCACTACGAGCTGGGCTTGGTGACGGCCGAACTGGGCCAGCAGATTTTACCGGTCTTTGAGGCTTCGTAGGAGTTTCTCTACGAAATGTGGCGCTTTTTATACGCGCAATTTTCTGTGCATTTGAAGGAGTTCCGGCAGTGATTGGTGACTGAACTTGAAGTGACTGAGCACATGACACTGATCTTTGAGGTGTTGTCTCCCTTGGCATAGTAGCGGAAACAAATGGCGCTGGTGATGGTTGTGGTGGCAGTACTGTTATTTCCGTTTCCGGTACATGCGTAGACCAACATTGTTGAGGCGTAGGAAGATTTAGTCGGGGCGGTGGTTTATATGTTGTGTGTATAGGAGCACTTTGAACTCTTGGCTGTAAGTTTGGATCAGGCTGTTTTGATGATAATTTGCTATCTGCTCTAGATTTGACGCGTGAGCTTCTCTCTCCTGCCGGTGTCGCCGGCGGTTGGTAATATTTACTGTCACGGTATCTGTATAGCGCCTCAAGCTCTGCAATCAAAAATATGGTACTTGAAAAGTAGTTATGTAGAGAGGCTGGAAGTCTCAGAGCAAAACCATGTAATTAACTTAACAATTTAGCCATCATCATTCACATGTATAACTATGTCAATGTAGGCTTGTAACACAATGGATGTAATAATTGTACACAAGAAGAGAACGAAAAGTTACTGTATCAATCATAACTCAAAAATATTTTCTTTTGGTTGGGTTTTACGTCGCACCAACACAGTAGAGGTTATATATTATTTTATATGGCGCCTTTCCAGCTTTACTGGTGGAGGAATACCTCAGGTTCCCATCTGTGCATTATTTACTCAAAGACATAAACATACATAACTCCATGTTCAATTAGATACATATAGTTTACGTCGCTAAATTTACAGGTTATAATTATACTGCAGAAACCCTGGGAAAATTACTTGAGTGTTTCTTTGATCCATTTATAATTTCTAAACTTAATCAAAAATGATCAATATTTATTCTAACAGCCAAATAACCGCATGACAAAATAAAAAAATAGTTCTACTCACGGTAGGGAGTAAGGGTATCAATGCGCCTGTCTTCGTAGACATTTTTGGCGGAAGGATACCAGCCATAGGTATGTTCCTTCATTTTCCTCCCTCCGTGTGAACTGTAAATAGAAATAAAAAAAATGTCATTTTGTTATTGATATCGATGGTGTTGTCCTTTTTTGGGACTTTTATGGAAGATATAAATATTTTTGTTAAATATGTTCATATTGATAATCTTTGTCCTTTAAGAACAAAGAGATTTTCCTTACAAGTTGTATGCTCTTACCCGATAAAAATAGCAAGGTAATCATCCAGCATTATTAAATGTTTCTCTTTTTCAAGTTCTTTAAAAAAAGGTGTTTCCATAATAATTTACTTAATGAACATACTTTCCTTAACACAATGTCATTTTAAAATACATAACATCACCATACACGCCTATGTATCTTTTTTCCTTGGACAAATATCTTTTTATATAAACACTTATAAACAGTTGAGTCTTGGCTTTAACCTTTCTCCCTTAAAAAAATTTGACCAATCACTGAGTAACTTATTTATATAATTTATTCACTAAATTTTTTTTCATTTTATTTCACAATAAATCAACTAAAACAAATTTCTACAATAATAGTTGTATATATAGATCTATTTACTTGTAATAATCATTTAATTTTATTTATTATCTTTTTTTTTATTTTTTTTTTAATTTAATTAAATTAGAATAGTCCAACCTTTTTATTCCCGGCAGACGATATTCATGCTTTGAGGACGACATTTTTGAACGAAATGAAATTATTTCTACATGGAGATCAATCAAATATTATCTGTTTTCAATAGCGTTGGCAGGCAATTAATCTGTGTCCATGTACAGATAAACCTTTTGCATTTTACTATCAAAATATCATAAACTCTGTTATGATAAAACATTTTTATATCATTTCTGTCCATTGAAATGTATTGAACAAAATGTAATTTCATAATTTTCTTCTTGATTTAACTTACATTGAAAAGAAATGTCAGTTTTATAAAAGATATACGGTGTATTAAGTTACTTCGTTTTCTTTGTAAGTTAAGAACACATTATCAAAAAGCATTGAAATAAAAATCAATTACATGCTGTCCTACATGTGTACATTTAATCACTGCTTTTATGTCAAAGAAAAGTAAATTTGTTTCGGCTTTTGTATCTTTTAATAATAAAAAAGACCATCGTCGAGTTATCTGGCTGGTTCTAATTAAGTTTGAAACTATTTTGGGTACCAGAATACTTGCAAAATTTACAAAATAAAAAAAACAACATGATGATCGTTCTTTGTTTTCTTTCAAAATATCAAGATCATTCGAGGGTTTAGTGTTTCTATGTAAACTAAGTCATTACATCAAAAAACAATGATATACATTTTGCATTGTGTCAGGTGAAGAAATGTTAACTTAATATTCATACAACGGCATAACACTTGGAAGTGGCCACAATGTTAAATTACATGTTTAAAGTATGAGGTACTAAAATGATCGTCTTCAAATAGCACTTTGTTATTGCAGTTTGAGAAGCAGGTTCCCGGGAGTTGATGCCTGACAGTGTTACTACTGGACCACTGTACCCGCTCTGAAACTTGATGGGCTTATTGTACTTCATTAATGACATCGTGTACATTCGGAATTTTCCGTCGCTTTACTGTGTTGTGAAAATCAAATATGAAGTAACAGTAAATAATAAGTTACTAAGTTAATTTAGTAAAGACCGGTCATAATGGCTCAAAATGGCCGTTTAACAGATTAATATTTTGAATCACTTGCTGGAAATCTTTTGAATATGTGAACAAATGAGGTTTATTTTTGCAAATTTGAAAAAAAAACAACAAAAAAAAACCCATAAAAAAACATTGAAAAAAGTCATGTCTTTTTAACAATGTTTGAACAATTCCAACAAAATCTAGTGCAATACGAGTAGTTATAAATACTGCTTTTGCAGGTAAAAAAATGTGTTGGAAAACGAATGCCAAACATTATGTTTTGCTTCAAGCCATTCACCTCATAATCGAAATAAATTTTAATTTGTCCAGTATTCTTTCCATATATGTTATGATATCGTGTTTGATTGATTTCGTGTGAACAAATTCCAAATAATCGAACCATATAGTTTCGGTAATTTGATTTTAAAGTCTTTATTCGAATTCGTTCTTGATATCAAATTAAAACATTTAAGCGCTCCATTAGTTAGGTTTATTTTAGGACAAATACCGCTCAAGTTTTTGTTTATAACTAATGATACGTAACTCTATCAACTGTAAACAATGAGTTAAAGATCCTAGATTGCTTAAAGTCAGATCATATGACAGCTACATTCATCGACCTATCATACTTTGTCTTCAACGGTATGTTTCCGTGAGTATAAGGTTTCTGGGCACATTGTACGGTATTTAATAGAATTATTTATCATTTTAAATTCATCATTTTAAAGCAAAATAATGTACAATGTCTAAAGTCAGTCTTAATGACGTGACGTTGTCATTTGTCATTATAAAAACTTATATCTTTTTTTAATCTTTCGGACAAATCCAAATTTTTCTCTGGCCAATCCACTAAACAATTTTTATTTCCTCTTAGCTGCAACGAAGAGCACGGATTTTGATGTAATAATATAATTTCAAATATAATGGCAAAGAGTTAAATTTAGTTTTTTTGTCCATATTAAAATATTATTCTTAAAATTTGTATTTTAGCAATAAAGTTAATGACGATATTAGCCCATCACGCACTATTTAGAGCGTCAACAACCTCATAATTACCTCAAGCAATGTAAGTGTTTTCCAAAAGAAAATCTATTTTAGAGAGTAACTGATTTATCATACTTTGTTTATTAAATATGCATTTTTTTAAAAAATATCGCGAAATCTGATGACAATTTTGATTATTGTCAGTTCCTACAGAATGGTTACTAATAAGATGAGATAAAGAAAAATACCTCTGATGAATTAAATTCTGGGGTTCATTAGATTTGATTAACGCAGATTTCAAATGTGTGATTTTGATACCCCCAGTAGTGACATGATTCCATCCAGAATATATCGAGTATAATTGTGTTGTTTGTTTCTGTTACCAGTATATGATAATGCCGGTTAACACGCCGAACAGATCTCGCTATTAAAACCGATATTATTATGAAGTGCACTTGAACTTTGTGAAATTACCTATGGTTATTGCTTGAACTTATATATACGAAAATTTTAATTGAAAATCTCCATACAATTCAAGATTTTAATGTCTAAAATAATTGGCTAGATAATTGGGATATCATATTAAACCAGAGAAGGTCAAGTTTTATGTGAAATTTAAATTATTTTACAAAAGAATATCAGACCAACGGGAAGTATAAAAATTTAGTCCACCTGTTTATGGTAAATGACCGTAAGTATTTCTTATAGAAACGACATATTTTGGTTACGTGATTTTATGAAAGAGGAAATAAAATAGCACTATTTCCGTTAATTTTATGATTGTATGGCTTGAATCATGAATAGCTTTAATTACGTCGATAATTTAAAGCAGAAACAAATAAAAGTTTACTGATTTAGAAACGGCAAACATGAATTTTGTAGTTTAAATAATGGTTTTAGAGAAAAATTAGATGCTTGTTACCCGAAGAAAAAAAGCGATAAATATGAAATAAGTTGTCATAAAAGTAGCAAAATGTAAAAAAGTAGTATTTTGACTTCCATACAAAATATTAATTCACTATAACTACTTATTGCCAAAAAGGAACAGAAGAAAAATATGGTCCAGGCAATTGACCAAGTAGCTTTTTGGATACTATAAAGGTACACCAAAATCAAAAAGGTTTTGAGAAATAAAACACATGACAGAAGTAATGAATGGCAATTATTTCAGAAAACATTAATTATACATTGTACATTTATATACCTTTTATTCGTTAGTTACACAGACAAATGTGCGACTAGTATCTGGACCTATCGATCTAGTATCTTTGTTTTTTGTGTTTTTGTTTTTTTTTCATAAATATTTCATTTATCTGTATAAGTCTTCAATTATCGAACTAGTAGTTTTATAAATTCTGAAAACGGTAGATTGTAATTCAAAGTTGTGATGTGTTTACATACAGCTTTTTATACTGTAATAAACTATTAGTGAAGTATTGAATGTTTTACCTGTAACATGCTTATTTTCGCTTATTATATTAGCTTAATGTTCTGAAATGTTTGCTTTTGGTATAGAGCAAATACTGTTTGAAATTGCACTTGAGAAGCGCGTTGTTTATATGCGTACCGTACGAATGGTATTTAAAAACGTTAATAATTCTTATACACCTTCTGCTAAAAAAGCCTGCCTTAAGTTTAAACGTAAACTCTGCAAAAAAAGTGCACTTTAATTAGCTATCAAGTATGTAAGTATATCGATTATATCTGTTTAAAAATCCTATTTTACCGATTTTACTTTTAACCGTTATTGATTTTAGGGTATATAAAGCAACGGCGGAAATGTTAACTTGATCATTAGCATAAACATTTTAAGCGGCCACTTTAGTTATGAAACCACTTTTTATAGCACAGGTTATCAGCGTAGGACAAAGCTCTACCCCCCCCCCCTTTTGGTACCAACCCACGGGTCCCTCTTTACCACCTAAATATCACGCTACGCCTAGGTACACATATTATCATTCAAAATAGTATAGGGAGTTCCGGTATGAGTCCCAGGAGATAGGGTTTGATCCCCATGCCTATAAGCTGTGATATTGATGCTTAAATCATTAACCTGCCGGGACCGGAAGTAATTGGCCTTTGCCAGCAGCAGAGAGGCTGGTGAGTCTGACCAGGCTTTACTTATACCGTTAGTAGCTCGATTTTTGTATTTTTATATCAAAATCCCTTAAACATTAAATGGACTGTTCCAAATTTAAAGCAGGGAAAATCCATTACGAAAATCCAGTAGGTTAAGAGATTAACGACCACTTAAGTTGTGAGACATTATCTTAAGATTTATTTCTTTGATGTACAAAAAAGTTTGAAAAAAGAAGATATATGATATTGAATCTGAGGGCATTTTTACGATCAAGTTTTCCTATGTAAAATATTGAATGTTTTATAGCAATAAATTTCACCATTCAGTAATTAAAGGCCCATTAAGCCTACTATCAGTTTTATTTCTCTAAAACTTTTATGTTTGGTATGTTGTTACAGTTTCCAAAACGCTAATCGTTTGCTATATAGAGAAAATATCTTTTGCTCTTTGTAAATAAGTATAGTTATTGTGATTAAGTATATAGTCAGGAAGTCAAAATACTACTTTGTTTACATTTTACGACACGTATGACACATTACTGTACTTTCTGCGCTACTTTCATTAGTTATTTAACAAAATCCACCATTAATACATTATTAAACACAAATTTAACTTTCCAAAGAATTATAACATAATTGATTGCCTGGCATAATGTGCCTTTAAATAGATAAAATAGATTTTTGCGCGTCTGACGTGTAAAGGTCAAGGTAAAAAGTTCGTGTTATTAAACTTCACCTGATGAATAATTTAGTTTCCCTTTATCTTTTTTGTTGTCATGTATCCAGACAAAGCAAAAGTATTCCATGATTTGTACATTGCAGATTTCCGGGTACTACCGAATTCTGCCGAATTTAACCGAATGTACTCTTGACCATATTTAGAAACCCGAAATATCACTTTGTGACTTAAGTTCTTAATGTTTACATGTAGTTTTTAGAAGATGATTTTAATCAGATTGGAAACATCATTTCTGTCAATATATATCAAGATAAACCCGGGACATACCTGTCCCGTGATATCATATCTCAGGATTTACCTAAGGCCGTGTCTACACCTATTCAAGTTTCTTACATGTCACATTTAGATAAGCTAAATAAATGGCCCTTTCAACATTTTTTCAGGCACAATTTTTACTGAAATGCCTCATTAAGATAGCCCATGATTTATACCTTTGTCTTTGCAAGACTATCATGTTTCTGTAAAATATGTGAAAAACAGCGGGGGAAAATGATGCAATTAGCTAAAACAGAATGGGGTAAATGAAATGCGTTCATTTTTTTTTTAAATTGAAAAAATGTGACAAAAATTTATTTTGATGCAAATTCTTTTTTTTTATGAAAGTTATTCACTAAATGAACAAGATCATTTTAAATCCATTTTGACTCTTCTTGAAAAAGAGCTCTTTTTTATTTTTTTACAATGTATTTATTTATTTATTTATTTTTTGCTCTTCTGTGTATCAGCGTATTGATTTGTTCCTTTGACATCATTTTCTGAAATTCAAAGGGCATGTACACTGAATCAACAACAAAAAGTCAGAAATAATAAAAATAACAGCACTATCAAACCTTCGGGCACATGTTTTGTGTCAAACCGGTGTTATCAGTGTCTTGACAGCCAAAAACTTGTAGAAAAATAGAACGTGTTCTAACTTTCTTGCAAGGAATTATCTTCTTGGATGTCACATAATTTCTCTTTAAAACTCATTCAAGTAGGGTGTCTACACTATCCAATACAAGAGAATATGATACTTGCATTCAAGACTTGGATAGGTGTAGACGGGCTCTAACACTAACTCCAGACGTGCTTACATATTGATGCCCCCCCCATCAAGTCACCCCACCCACACAAAGAGTAACTGCATGTTAAGTATTGGGTGGTATAAATGAAAAGGATAGCTAATAGGTAATTGTAACCCTGTGTGCTTTATTCAACTTGTTCTATTGTGCGTTGCAAAATGAGGTTTTTAAACTAAATTTAAAAAAGTATGAAATTCGATAACACATGCCGACGAATCCAACATTTAACCTATGAAATAAATCAATATTATAACCCTTGCCCCAGTCAATATGATATCTGTATATATGAATATTGGTGACATGTCATTAGATCCTAGATATCATAAGATATCAGCGTTAGATCGTTAATTCAAATTTTATTAATTAAATATTTAGTCAATAAACAATTCTTTGGTCACTTTTACCACACTAACACATCATACATTTATCAGGTTATATCAAAGATAGAGCTCGATTTGCATACATGCATTCTCAAACATGGCAATTAAAATTTCAACTGCACTGACTTTAAGTGCCAACGTTTAAAATAAAGCATTGACAAAATTTGAAAAAGAAAGTATTAACCTCTATAAGAATGTGATAATCTTAACTCCAATTATTGTTAAATAAAGTTAATTCCCTGTAGAAATCAATTTATTGTACTATATTATTGTCGCATATATAATATT
>NW_026861979.1:0-47957 GCF_026571515.1 Ruditapes philippinarum | reverse complement strand
TTTCTTTCCACACAAATAGGCATCGGTAGTGGTAATCCCTGAAGCTTGGATCAATTCCATCTAACTGCGGTCAAAAAAAACGTGCAGTATGGACGCATGCACGGACGGGTGCCATCACTCCTCCGATGTCTATGGATGAAGATAATTATGTTGTGTAAGTGTACCTTAGATAGGTTAGGTCAAGGTTTGGATTGGGGGGTCCTTATTCTATAGGGGGGTCACATTTCTACGTGAGGGGTCATTTTTCTACGTGTGAGGAGTCATAATATAATGACCCCCAGTCATAATATAATGACCGTGGAGTCAATACTTTATATAAAATAATGACCGGGGGGTCATTATTTTATATAAAATAATGACCGGGGGGTCATTATTCTATGGGGGTCACTTTACAACGTTACACCGGCATAATATACACATGTATATTTTTAGTTACAATAACACTGATATAAAATTTTATATTTTGTAGAAAGATCTTTCAGATGACTTTTATTGGCTGATTCCTGGAATATTTGGTGTTGGTGGAAGTTTAGAAGTTTACATCACGACGCCAGAAGGCGGCGCTTGGGATGGGTAATATTGAATTTTCTTTTACAATATGCACTGCTTTACAAGTAACGGTACTTAACGGTACTTAAACATCCGTTGCTATGCTTTAAATGTAGGCAATCTCCAACATATAGTTTTGATATACCATTATCACGTTTCTAGCAAACACGTTGATGGATCATGATATTGGGTTTACCCGGATTGGGTCTCGCGGGATTTTGGGTTTTAAAATATTTAGTTGGTTTGGGAAAGCCATTATCGCATTTATAATAACCAAATCACTCATTTTGTTTTTATTGGTACAGGTTCGCTATCAACTTATTGGATACTACAGATGTTAATTACAACGTGTATGGGGGAGCCTCTGAGATCGTTATGCTACATATGATGGTTGTGAGACAGCATAACGAGCTCGTTTTCAAAACATGGGTAGGTGGCTGGACCAACATATTAAGCATGGCAATTCCATTTCCTGAAGGAAGTGTTACTAAGTTTACTATAGTACCACATGCAGACGTCTTGCAAGTAAGATATGTTTCTAATGGTATTAATGTCAATTTCCTTACTTTATCCATGTATTATTTAAGTTTTAAGCCATGATATGCTAACTGAGCTTATCAGATTTTTCCAATCTTACAATATGTATTAGCCGTATATCCAAGAGCGTAAATCGTGAAATTTTTGGCTATTAATTAACTTACACATGTATAAATGAATTGCAGTTACTGGATCTATATGTTTTAAATATTTTACATAACTACTAAACATATGTACCAAAATTGGAATCAAGAAATTTTTAAACTGCTCTTCTTAATTGCTATATTATAGCCGGATTTTTCACTTGAGTCAAGGAATTCAAGAATGATACTACCTGCAACCTTTCCCGTTAGGTCTATCAAAGGCATATGCAATGTACAGAAATGTATTGTGCCGACCCTTAGATTTCTGCACAAGCGGATTCTGTACATATTAAATAAACGAACTGAATACCCAAATGAACAATCAGGAAGATTTTTGTACAAGTTGTAATTAGACTGACGTCAAAATGTGTCTCTATACTTAATTCTTAAGTAATTTCGGATTACTTACAGATAATTACGGAAGGTAAAATTAAGTGATATAAAGTATGATATATTCTCGTTTATGACATTTTTGATAATGACGTAGTCTGACGGTATATAAAAGCTTAACAATTTCTTTGATGTGTCACGTAATGTTTTTGGCTATTGAATCTCCTCCAGTGTGCAACAATGCAAAGTTAGGGTTGTCTACATCACCGTTTATGTCAGTTTTAGTTGAACATATGTTTTCATTTCAACCTACTTGGACCAATATTCCGTTAATTTAAATAAATGAGTCCGCAGCGAAAAATTCCTTCTGATTTATTTACTTGCTACTTGAAAAATTTTATTCATAGATAACCACAAATGTAGTTTACATATAGAAGTACTCATTTTTTCGAAAATGTCAATCTTTTCTTGTGACCAAAGTCATGGATCCAAAGAGCAAAGATCATTGTACATGCTTGCGTTGGTAAAGAGGATGTATTTCTTGGAAATCATTTGTAATCGTATTTTTTTCCATTTCAAAATTTAAATGGTAAAATGCCGATGGTTAATACCGCATTACCGTAAGGCTGGAAAATAGTGTTTTAATATGACCAAAACAGAATAGGCTTATGACCAAAACAGAAAAGGCTTATGACCAAAACAGAATAGGCGGCTAATTACCAAAATGTATAAGGCTTATTACCAAAACAGAATAGGCTGATTACCAAAACATATAAGACTTATGACCAAAACAGAATAGGCTAATTACCAAAACATATAAGACTTATGACCAAAACAGAATAGGCTAATTACCAAAATATCTAAGACTTATGATCAAAACAGAATAGGCTTATGACAAGACAGAATCATAAAGATTGAAAAGCAGCGTAAATGATAACAAATTAATGCAATAGTTGTCGTTTATGTCCTTATGTAATTTTGTAGTGATTAATGCTTCTAAGGGCTTACTTTGTTTCCAGATTTTTATACTTCACAATAGCAGGTGTCAAGTGCCGTGTGGCAGTGTAAAAAAATTGCCCCGTACTTCACTTCAGTGTTGTTATATTTTTCTGGTCCTTCGAGATCATTATTTCCAGCACTAGTGAGTGTTGAGAATTGAGTATCGCTCAAGCCGGTGCTGGGGGCGTGAGGGACGTTGAACTTATTCATTATCCCTCATATACAGACTCAATCAAACCGAGTCTGCAATTTTTATGTAATTTTGTTGTGATAAATGCTTTCGAGGGATCACTTTGTTTCCAGATTTTAATATGACCAAAACAGAATAGGCGTATGACCAAAACAGAATAGGCGTATTACCAAAACAAAAAAGGCGTATGACCAAAACAGAAAAGACTTATGACCAAAACAGAATAGGCGTATGACCAAAACAGAATAGGCGTATGACCAAAACAGGATAGGCTTATGACAAGACAGAATCAAAGTGATTCAAACGCAGCAGTAAATTATAATCAATTGATGGAAGTATACAATTATGCAATAGTTATCGTTTATGTTCTTCCTTTTTCAGGTATTGATGAACGATGAACACTTAGTCCAGTACCCACACACTGTCGATCCTACCACTGCAAAATTGATCAACATCGGTCCTTTTTCAAACACCTTAATTAAGCTTCACAATATTACCTTTATAGGTATATAGATCAAGATAGACTGATCAAAATTTATCAAAATTCTTAATTATAACAATTTTCTATAAAAAAAAACAGTTACAAATGCTTAGATAAAATCTTATAAGTCTTCAATATGTTTTTGTTGTCTAGAATATGAAAACAATATATTACTGTAAAGTTTTAGATGATTTTAGATGTTACAGATATTTAAAGCAAACAATTCTATATCATGAAATCAAAATAGTATTAGTGTAAAAACTGATTATAGAAATGCTGAACACTGCTTAATTTTATACTCTAGTTCGAGTTCTTCAAGAAATGAAAGAAAAAGAAAAAATACCATTGCCTTATATTTCTTTTAATTTTTGAAACCCAGGGCATAAGTTTTTTAGTTTATTTTAATAGTTTACAGTGTTGATTATCAATAAAAGCAAACCAGTTTTGATAGATACCATTTTATTTCATAGAATACAAGCACAGAATGCTTTTGATGTTTTTAATCAAATAACAGGATAACAGTAGAAGAAAAATGTTTAAATAAAAGTGTAAAAAGAGGGTCTATTATTTTCATTATTGTTTGGTTTTATGTGGGGCAGAAAAAAAAATAAATTAAGTCTTTTGGGTTTTTTTTCGCGGAAGTTACGACTTTGGCAACAAGTTACCCTGCCAGCGTTCGAAAAGCGTTTTGGAAAGACTTCCCGCTTTAAACTTGTGTCTTTTTTTTTTCCCAAATTCCTTTTTTTTCCCATTACAAATGCCCGTGGCCCTTTTGGACATAAGTAAAATTTTCCCCCAGCCGTCATGTAGAATTTTAAAAACCCGTTTTAAGCAAGGGCCCAAATAAAACCCATGAATATTTTTTAATATCTTAGGGAAAACAGACTTAATATAAAAAGCCAAATTTTCGGGGACATACAGGTTAAAAGGGTTAAATACAATTTTAATGAAAAATGCCCATCCTGAGGGTTTGTGGTGACTTTCATAAGGCAAAGTTCAAGATAAACACGCACGCCGACTTGCTACCGTCATAGTCCATACGCAAAGACAAACACGCACATGCGTGTAGTATGACCAGTCTCTTTACGAAACACACTCTCACTTTTCAAAGCATTGTATATAACAGTAGAAATAGTTCGTGCTTATTTTGTATTTTTGCATACTAGGCATTAGTTTGGAAAACGAATCAAAAAAGCCGGCCATGGAAATTGAAAGAACAAAAATCTATCTGGTTTTTGTTTGTGTGTGCGCGTGCGTGCGTGCGTGCGTGCGTGCGTGTGTGTGTGTGTTTCTTTTATGGGGGTGTTATGGGTTTTTTTTTCATAAAATGGTATTTATCAAAAAATGAAAATCATATGCAAGTATTTTAAAAGGATAAACGTTATACATGTGTTTAAATATTCTGCCTTTAATAGTCTACAATACGAAATGTTTACCTGGTTGCATTAAAAAAAAGAAAAAAGAATTTGGAGTAGAGATTTGCTTAACAGAAAATAAAACGAGGCTTATTATTTTGATAAAGATGTTTAAATTTTCATCAAAATAGTAGAAATTTTATCTGATAATCTGAAAATTGCATTTTGACAATTTTGAAGAGGATACGTACAATGTTCTCATTCTAACTTTAGATCCACAACAGTTAGCTTCCTTGGTGCAGCTTTCACTTTGGTTATATGCCGGAAGTCCAGGTTCACATTGTGAACACGTCTTTTCACAGCCACACCTTCCACAACAACCACACCCTTCAATAGTAAACATACAGCCATTATATTGCCAGTATAAAAAAGTTTTATGTAAACTCTCAATGCTTACTAGCAGCAATCACAATTTCCCACTGATACAGTTTGTTTGTTTGTTTTGTTAGATTTTATTTAAAGCACACCGACACGGTTAAGGCCATGTTGTTACTTTACATAACCTCAGATTTCATACTGAACTAAAATTCATCAAGTTTACTGACCAGATTTCTGTCATGGAATAATGCAACGTGACTCACGAGATTCGAACTAACGTTAATAAGGGTCAAGTGATTTGAATTAAGCAACCTTTACAATTCTGATATGTAGATCCATTCCATCCTTGGTCTGAACATCGTTTCAACCAGACCTAACATTACACTGATGGTCACTTGTATCATTCTCTTCCATATTTCATAAGTACTGTAAAATCATTTTTATTTGTGGGGGCACTAATGTTTGTCGTTTTGAAAGGTCAATCTATGACTTTCAAATTCAACAAATTTCATTTTGTTGTCAGTAATTGTATTTCGAAAAAATAGACAGTCCACGAATTAAAGACGATAAAAGTTTTTATGACAATATCACTGGCTACAGAAATTCAAAAAATGCAAGCTACTGTATTTTACCCCACTTAGGATACTTAAAACTGCTTTAAAGCACATGAAACCTTTAAGCTTTGCTACTTGCTTTATTCAAATTTTCATTGGTTACTTTGTAATTTACGTAGATCAGTGCTTACTTAAAGACAACTATATTAATTTTCTTTTACCCGGAAGATCAAACTCTACATAACCAGTCTCTACAACACAATCGTCTGGCTTCTTGGTGGATCCAGTTGTAGAAGAAGGTGTAACTGTTGTCGTCTGCAAACCTGTTGATGTGCTGGAGCTAGAGCTTTGGCTCGAGTTGCTTACACAAAACCCATACTCACACACATACTGAAACAAAAAATTACCACAAATCTAATCTTAGCTAACTGTTACAACAACAAAAATGAAAGTTATAGACATAGGCTTGTTTATCTCCCACAGAATTGTTTAATCTGTCACTGTTCCAGAACATTTCTTAGATGTCAGCATATAATTAACCAGTACTTAATATATGAAATGAATCTTAATAAATTAATATCTGAAACTTAAGCTACTTTTATGTGTTTTGCACCAATATGTCGAGTTTACCAGTCTGATCCCAATAAGTCTATCCTGTTACTTATTAATGCAAGTTTTGACGTGATATCAGTTAAAAATTTCATATAGCCTAGATCAAATATCAATAACTTAATTCGCTTCAATAGATTTAACTCATTAGAACATTGTTAAATGCATGTCATTTTCTATATTTAGACTTAGTTTGTGGGTTAGAAATAAAGATATGTAATGCTCAAATTTGTTATTTGGAAGACCTAATGATTCGTTATCTGTAAAATAAATATTTTTTGAATACATATAGAGAAAATATGTTAAGTTTTAAATTGTACACACGACAGGTAATCTCAGTATGAAAACCTAGTGTCATTAAAAAACCTTGCAGTTTTAATAAGAATAGACCAGTAATAGGAAATGCAGCTTCCCAAATATATTTTATATTTTCACTTATTCAAATTCAGGAAAGATTTACTAGATTTCAATAAATTTATACAATAAAAGTATCATACTCAAATATGAGCATAGTATTTCTTTAAATAAAGCCATTTTCTATAGTAAAACCATAGTTATCATTTACTTACATTATTTCCTGTATTACACGGTGTATTTTGGGGAACGTCAATGCTTTCACAAACACCAGACACATTACAAGCTTGGGAACCGCTGAAACAGTCGATTGCGCCTGTATCCTAAAATATTTAGATATCATTTTACAGACAATTTCTTGTTTCTGATACTGATTTAACCGATTTTCACACGTAGACATCAGAATAGATATATTTATATAAAAACAATACCTATGCATATTTTAGTAAAAATTTAATCTCCACACACAGCATTCAACTTGTATACTTTGTTTGCAAATATTTTAAACAATTTGCATTTGATTCATAGACAATGACATTTATATCTGGCTGTTAATTGAAGCCAGTTGATATATACATGATGAGTGTGTATAAACAAAACTCAAACAACATACACAAATAGTAGAGTTCCTCTGGAAGAGAAGTTGACATTGTTCATTTAAGGACAACAAGTCAGTGATGGTTGGCGACGAGTCGTAACTTTCAAGATCATATATGATGTCCTGTGTTGTGAGGCAATCAGTAGACGAGCTATTGAAACTGAATTACACAAATGCAAATAATTAAACAATATTGGCAAAAGTACGAGAAAATAGAAATAAATCATTACCAGAGAATAATGATCATATACATGGCATACCTATATTTAACATCTAATCAACATCTAATCTGCCTTTTCTTAAACTAAATAAATAAATACAAAATTGCACGTCAATCAAAAGATTATTATTTTTATTGATTTTATTATTTTCTTTGTTTCCTATTCAATATACTTCTCAGTTAATGTACAAACTACGTTTGCAAGATTTATCGTTCGATTTTAATTATGTTGTTTCAGCACATGTAGATAATTAAGCTAATTTGGAATCTGGGTTGGATTGTCTTGTAAAGTGTTCAGGCTTGCAAAATATTCAATATGCAATTGTAAAAAATATACTATTCTCATCTTACTTTTATTGCAGAAATTTATTGAAATAAAGAAGGAATATGTCTAATTTGAATAAGATAAATAAATGCATAAATCATATTTGAGAAGTTGTAATCCCAATTAAAGGTAAATGTTATTTTGGTATTGTTTTTAAAACTGCAAGTTTTTTAATGGCACTTTGTATTCATACTGTGGTTTATACGGCGGCACAAAGGTGACATGTGTGTATTTTTATTTATCTCGTGGCCACGATATACTATGTCGTGGCCACGAGTTACTAAGTCGTGGCCACGATATAGCTACGTCGTGACCACGAGATGCTAAGTCGTGGCCACGAGTTACTAAGTCGTGGCCACGAGATAGGTAAGTCGTGGCCACGAGATACTATGTCGTGGCCACGAGTTACTAAGTCGTGGCCACGAGATACTATATCGCGGCCACGAGTTACCAAGTCGTGGCCACGAGAAAGCTAAGTTGTGGCCACGAGATACTATGTCGTGGCCACGAGTTACTAAGTCGTGGCCACGAGATACTGTGTAGTGGCCACGACATAGCTAAGTCGTGGCCACGAGATACTATGTCGTGGCCACGAGTTACTAAGTCGTGGCCACGAGATAGCTTAGTCGTGACCACGAGATACTATGTTGTGGCCACGATATAATTAACCAATCAGAATACACTATATATATTATGAATTTTTAAACTCAACAATTTACTTTTACATGCAACATTAATCTTTGAAAATACTGAAAATATTCACTTTGAACTTGTCTTTAGGATCATATTAAAAAGTCACCTTCCAAGGCCCATCAGACATTAATTTTGACTATAGCTCTTTGTTGGGACAATTTTGTGATTGAATTGGTCAGTTTGTACGTACTACGCCTGATAACCTTGTTTAGAAGGAATTAGTCCTGGTTTATTGGCGTCCGCGCCGAAGCGCGGCGCCCCTTTATGGAATGAAATCAGATTTTGTGAAAGGGCGACAGCAACTTCTCGAGCCTTTTAGTCGGTAATAATAAAAGCCGATCATTCCGATCGGTATGAGGGTGCTTGATTATTATTAATTAAAAAAGAAATGTCGCGATATGTACAATGAATAGCGAACTGGAGAATTTCGCAATGCAAACATTTTCAAATGAAATAACCTTTTCCGTCTCTTCAGTTTTTTTATTTATCATTTTGTAGTACATAGAATGATAAGTTGATGACCTAAATGTCTACTGTCTACCTAAACATTCCGAAAATCTATTTATAGAAGGATGTACTCCTATCGTTAATTCCCGGTCTCTCCCGGTCTATTTTGACCGGTATTTACTAGTGACCGGCGAATAGAATCACACGTTTATTGTCCGGTCTCTCCCGGTTTTGGAGTAGATGTTTGATATCGTTTCAGAAAGGAAAAAAAATTACAGATAAATAAGCTTTTTTCCAAAATAAATGTTTGTCACTTAGTTTGTAACTCTATATGAGATAAAAACAATAAATATGTACAATAATTGAGCAAAAAGGTACATATTTATGGTATTAATATGACACTATCAACTTTGAAACATTTTATTTAATTTGTTATTCGTGTTTAGTAAAGATGCCGAGGAATTTTTCAAAGTTACAAATTAGATTTTATGAATTTTACAATGGATTGATATTTTAAAAAATGATAAAGAAAAATACAAATATACATGTACATGGTTTAAAAATAAACAATATCATATATTGAAAGATTAATCATAATTTACTGACTTTTTCCAGTTAAGTTTTGACTTATAATCGTCGGTCAATATGACAATTGAATTCTTAAAATTTATCTTACAACTTTAATAAAAAAGAGTAGTAAACGTAAAAAACTCAGTATTAAAATAGCACCTAAAACACAAAAAGAGAGGAAAACAATATTCATAAAATCTGTATTTTTATAATAAAATAGATATTACAATTATTGTATAATAAACAACATGCTCAACATGATCAACATGGTAATATAACCAGTGTCATATTTTTACTAAGTGTGAACAGATACCTTAAGAGGGGGTCTTCGCTAATAGCGATAACATAATAAGGGACACTTTCTGCATTTCTTGCTTGGACGCCCTTTGATGCTTTGCATCAATGCTTTTCTTGTTTTATTTGTAAGGGACATTGTCCATGGACAGTAGATAGCCTATAAGGTAAAATCCTTGTCTGATGATAATTTAGAAGGTATAAGCCATGGTTTATATAACCCAGAAAGATCATTGCACCTGATCAGTAGATGACATCTAATAACTTTGAGGTCATTGGGTCAAAAATCAGGGTCACAGTCACGCTAAATGGAAAATTATTGACAAGTCAATAAGTTGTATAAATGACACTTTCACAGGCTTGAGAAAAAGGGGCATCCTTGTACTATAGCACATGTATAGTATATTAGGGAAATTCGCATAAATGGTGTAATATGATTGGTTATTTATCTCGTGGCCACGACTTAGCTATCTCGTGGCCAAGACTTAGTAACTCGTGGCCACGACATAGTATCTCGTGGCCACAACTTTGCTATCTCGTGACCACGACTTGTTTGTGGTCAAAACATAGTATCTCATGACCACGACTTAGCTATCTCGTGGCCACGACTTAGTATCTCGTGGCCACGAGATAAATAAAAACACACACACATGTCACCTTTGTGCCACCGTAGTTTTACCTACTGTGTAAGGAGTTAAATCCTAACATATTTCCTCTGTGAAAATGTATACTCATATTTATTTTACATACAAAAAAGAGACTGTATATCGAATTTAAGTATATTCAAATATCAAATTTGAGCTGAATGTATTTTAAAGGAATAAAAAAAGAGAAAAATAACGAAACAGTGAAGATTGGAGCAAAGATAATGAACAAGTATTGCAATAACAACGTGATCTTGCTGAACACTATTTCAAAACAAAAATAAAATTACAAGAACTTAATATATATTTTATAGGAAATTAGGAAAAAAGGAAATATTACAATGATTTTATAGAGTCTATGCTACAGTTGGAAAATCTCCATTGGTTGCCTTGGTTTGGGGAATTGACGTTTGTTACAGGAAACGGGCTGCTCATAATGTACTGGTCGGCGGTATCACAACCTTTGTCTTCATCTAATTTAGCTCCAAGTCTGAAATAAATTGTCATTTGTTTAAGTTCTAAATGTGTCTGTTTCATTACACTTTTACTGTACATTCAAATAAATCATTCCCGATGTGTAAAACTAATTTAGTAAAGATTTATTAAAATGATAGCAAATGAATTATTAAAATTTCTTATCAATCTGTAATGAGCTAAACTGAGTGATTTTACATTATATATTATTTGTATTCACCGTATGAAAAGGTAATTACATGACACATATTAAGAACTTACATTCTGTTCGTTAGTTTGGTATAACCAAAGATGTTTTTTTTCATAAATTTATTTCATGTCTGCTCGCTCATATTTTGTAGTTGTGTTAAATTTTAAATCAAAAGCCGTTATTTAAGAAATTCACAAACAAACGCAGTTTGTCAATACATGTTTCCCTTTTCTAAGCTTCATCAGTTGATATGTATAATAACACTGGAAATTAAATGCTAGTAATGCGTTTTCAAATTAATGATGAATTTATTGGTTTCTTTTCTTTATTTTTAATTTCATTTCGTTTTCATTGCATTTTAATTTACTTCTGAGGTGCTTCTGTTTAAGCGTAACATTAAAATTTTGCTTTTCTTTAAAATTCACATGGAATAACTATTCTGCGATAAATGTATCTTTAAATATTATTGCTATTCAGGGATAGAAGCTTTATAAGTTCTCTTTTTTGTACCCCTTTTAATTATATATGATAATTGTATACATAAAACATACAAATTGAAAGAAATATTGAAATAAATATGTTTTAACTAACTTACGAAAACGCTATTCCTTTGGCAATTGACACAGGGTAACTGTCGATCCGAGCAACAAAAGTAGGTATAGCATTGCCACAGGTAGGGGTATTTTCCAATGGATACTCTGGAATCATGTCAAATTTCGTAAAACATTATGTCATATATTTTGTATATCATTATATATCATTTATTGAAAAGAACTCGTTTTAGTTTATAGATACGCTTGTCTTTAATTTGAGATTTTATACTAGGAATCATGCACAAAATATTTGTTGTCTCTATAATTGCTGAATAAAATCCTCTTATTATATAAAATGAAACGATTAAGTTTGTTAATTAAAGCTCCATAGGATCTTTAAAGATTCAAACTGAAAATAAGCATGAATCTGGATGTATGCTGTTTTAAAGTGATATTGAAATAGACATATTTATAATTAGAACGATTAAAGTAATATAGAATGAAGTGCAACTGCAGTCTTAACTCGTTTTATATCTCAGTATAAACTAAATATGGCTTATTTAAGAAATTAAGTCAAAGTGTGTTATTTGGATGTCATTGTTGAATAAAAACATTTATTATAAAGATTCAAAGATAGAGACAATGAAAGTATTTTTACTTTGGAAATCGGTTCATGATATGTTTAACTATATTGAGTGAGATAGCAACTTGACACTCACCAATAAATTGCTGAACTTCTTAAAGGAATTTGTCTAGCACTGAATATTATCAATTTTGGGGATATCAAGGTAACATTTGAAGCTGACAAGCTTACTGTTTAGAGCCTTGCAAGACTGGACGAAGTTGCAAGCTTGCATGGTTCTGTATTAATGAAATAAATTTCGGTTCCAGCAAGGTAATGTTTAAATGTCATTGACTACGCAGATAAGACACAATAAATTATCAAAATCAAAAAAGATAGCATACGTGGATTCTTGAAAATTGTACCAATCACTATTGAATTTGTTAAATCATGTTTTGACTTCGTGTATGTGTGAGTCAAAATAGTAATAATAATCATTATGTTGCTAATTTTGTTGTTATTTGTTGTGTTGTTAATGTTGTTGTTGTTGTTGTTGATGATGATGATGATGATGATGGTGGTGGTGGTGTAGTGGTTGTTGTGCTGATCATGGTCTGTAGTGTTCTCTTTTTAGTTAGTACATACTGTATTTTGGAATTTGCCCTTATCACGATTCATGATTTGGTTCAAATAGAAAAGTAACCATGCTTTTTTTAAGATATTAAGCGTGGTCATGTTTATAAAGTCTGACGATCTAAACCCAGGGACATTGGCATTCTGAAATAAAACAAAAAAAAAGAAATAGTTATTTAACTGAACTATTTAGATATATGTTGATATTGTTTTTTCAAGGTGTAAAAAATTAATCGTTTATAGCTTATTGCTAATAAGCAGCTAGTAATATTAAAGATTTTTTAACTTATAATTGTTATAATTTTTTGATGATATTTTGAATTATTATTGTAACGTTCTGATTAAAAATCTGTCTTTTTTAATGTAAAAAAATCTTGTTTATAAAAAAATCTGTTAACATTGTATTGTTTGTTAGTACAACTATAAATTTTTAACTGTTATGTGTTGTTTGCATAGCTGAAACTCGTCACTTACTATTAATTTAATAGTTGTTGATAATAAACAATGATAAATGTTTGTTTCATGTATTGTTCTGCGGCTTGCTTTTTATCATTCAAATTAAAAAAAAAAAATTTGTTGATAATAAGCAGATACAAATCTGTTTCAGTGTTCATGTACTATATGTATCTTTACTTTAATAAAGTTTATGTTCTGTTCCTTTAGATTGCTACTATTTTAGCCTCCATGGCAGAGGGGTTAGAGTCGATGACTATTAATCCAGTTACCTCTCTGGTGTGGGTTCGATCCCCTGGAGATGCTTTGGTAGTTTAGCGTGGAGGAAGGTAGTCTAGTAACTCTTCAGGAACTATGGTTAGTAAAGTACCCTCCTATATGACTGAAGAAATGTTGCGAAAAGGCATAAAAATGAAACAAACGAACAAACAAACAAAACCTTTTTAGCCTCATTCAATTACAGAATCATAGTTTAATCATTCAATTAATTCTCTCATTGCAGGGTTAGGTTTAGGGTTAATTACAAGCCTTTGTACCTTTTCGGTCATTGACTGAAAAGTAGTTTTGCTTGTAAGCTGTTATCTCCATAACTTCTGAAGGGTTTGTGCCTTTTTTGGGACAATTTTATGCGTTCATAATAGTATTATAAGCAGTGATTTACTTGTAAAACATCTTAATTACAAGCCTTTGTACCTTTTTTGGTCATTGACCGAAAAGTATTTTTATGTATTCATACTAATAAGCATTAGCTGCATTACTATACTCAATAAAAAAACCCTTGTGACAACTTTTTGAATAGCCAGGAGCCAATACTGTCCTCCGACAGTTCTTGTATATTATTACATTTACTGTCACAAATTCAATCATGGATTAATTTTAAAACATTTTGTCTTGATATCTCTTTTAAGTAACAATTTGTTTAGATAATTTCAAATAATATGTTGACATTTTCAGTTTCTATTGTGATTGTTAGTGATCAAACTCTTAATTACTTTAACAGTTTTATAGTAATTTTATTACTACTTAAAAGTTGATTGACTAAACAATCTATATCCTTAAAGATTTCTAATAGAGGGCCAAGTTGACCCGAGCTGAGTTGAACCGTGCTGAGTATGCATAGGGCTGAGTTGACCCTTTACTGTGAACTTTTGGTTTCTTATTTATAACATAGAATTTACGTACATTGCTCAGTTGGTTAGACCACTAGCTGTCACTCCTGAGATCCCAGGTTTGATCCTGCAAATATTTTTATTTCAAGTGTTATATTCATTGCCTGGGATAGTTGAACCATTTATTGTTTCAAGTGACTTATTTCATCATTATGGTACTGCATTGGAACACGGGGAAGAAAACCATTAGACATACATCAACCAAGTAATTGAGGATCAATGGAACATTTTAATACATTTTTAGTTCATCAGAAATAGTAATACATTTGTAGTGCATTTATTTAAAATATGTCAACAGTGATTTATTAAGAGACACATGTGATTGTGCTTATTTAATCATATTGTGAATTATTATGCATTGATATTGTCATATTTACAGGACTTGATAGGACTTTTAGAGTTGTCGTGATATTGGTATCAGATTTTTGTAAGTTGTGGAGCTAGTGGCTAAAGATTACAGACCTGTGTAATTACAGTATTACAACAGTTTGTTCACAACAGTCAGTGAGTACAGAAGTTTTTTTGGCATATTTTCTAGCCGATATTCGGTCATATTCCCAATTGAAAATACCGGTAGTATATTATTTTCCCAAATCCATAGGAAAAATTCCCAATTAAAAATATTGAAATAAAATTCTTAAATCTTTGAAAATGAGGGTTTCTTCGCTGTCATGATGCTTAAATGCTAGAAGATGCCATCCTAGCCAGTGATTCTTTGCATTTATTAAATCACTGCAAAATTTAAGTCAAGTAATTTTTCCTAATTTTAACAGAACATCGCTAAAATTCCCAATGCTATGGGTATGGGTTATGTTCCCAAAATCCTGTGAAAAAAATGCTGGAGTAAGAGATATTATTTATACCCCGCACAACAAAGTTGTAAAGGGGGTATACTGGAATCAGCTTGTCCGTCCGTTGGGCGTCCGTCGGTTTTTTCTTGTCTGCCCAATAACTTAAGATTCCTTTGACCCACAGTCTTCATATTTGGCTTGGAGGTTAGTCATGATAAGTAGATGACCCCTATTGATTTTGGGGTCTGCAGATCAAAAGTCAAGGTCACAGGGGCCTTGACATCAAAAAGCTTGTCCGCCCAATAACTTAAGATTCCTTTGACCCACAGTCTTCATATTTGGCATGGAGGTAAGTCATGATGAGTAGATGACCCCTATTGATTTTGAGGTCACAAGGTCAAAGGTCAAGGTCACAGGGGCCTTGACATCAAATAGCTTGTCTGCCCAATAACTTAAGATTCCTTTGACCCACAGTCTTCCAATTTGGCATGGAGGTCAGTCATGATGAGTAGATGACCCCTATTGATTTTTCGGACACTGGGTCAAAGGTCAAGGTCACAGGGGCCTTGACTTCTAAAAGCTTGTCCGCCCAATAACTTAAGATTCCTTTGACCATGTGTCTTCATATTTGGCATGAAGGTTAGTCATGATGAGTAGATAATCCGTATTGATTTTGAGGTCACCAGGTCAAGGGTCAAGGTCACAGGGGCCTTGACATTAAAAAGCTTGTCCGCCCAATAACTTAAGATTCATGTGACCCACAGTCTTCATATTTGGCATGGAGGTTAGTCATGATGAGTAGATGACCCCTATTGATTTTGAGGTCTGCAGATCTGAAGGTCAAGGTCACAGGGACTTTGACTTCAAAAAGCTTGTCCGCCCAATAACTTAAGAAACCTTTGACCCACAGTCTTCATATTTGGAATGGAGGTTTGTCACGATTAGCAGATGACCCCTATTGATTTTTAAGACACTGGGTCAAAGGTCAAGGTAACATGGCCTTGACTTCTTAAAGATTGTCCGCCCAATAACTTAAGATTCCTTTGACCCACAGTCTTCATATTTGGCATGGAGGTCAGTCATGATGAGTAGATGACCCCTATTGACTTTTCGGACACTGGGTCAAAGGTCAAGGTCACAGGGGCCTTGACATGAAAAACTTGTCCGCCCAATAACTTAAGATTCCTTTGACCCACAGACTTCATATTTGGCATGGAGGTTAGTCATGATGAGTAGATGACCCCTACTGATTTTGAGGTCAGCAGGTCAAAGGTCAAGGTCACAGGGGCCTTGACTTCTAAAAGCTTGTCCGCCCAATAACTTAAGATTCCTTTGACCCACAGTCTTCATATTTGGCATGGAGGTTAGTCATGATGAGTAGATGACCCCTATTGATTTTGAGGTCTGCAGTTCACAGGTCAAGGTCAAAGGGACTTTGACTTCAAAAAGTTTGTCCCCCCCAATAACTTAAGAAACCTTTTACCCAGTCTTCATATTTGGCATGGAGGTTAGTCACGATAAGTAAATGACCCCTTTTGATTTTGAGGTCACTGGGTCAAAGGTCAAGGTCACAGGGACTTTGACTTCAAAAAGCTTGTCTGCCCAATAGCTTAAGAAACCTTTGACCCACAGTCTTCATATTTGGAATGGAGGTTAGTCATGATTAGCAGATGACCCCTATTGATTTTTAGGACACTGGGTCAAAGGTCAAGGTCACAGGGGCCTTGACTAAAAAGCTTGTCCGCCCAATAACTTAAAATTTCTTTGACCCACAGTCCTCATATTTGGCATGGAGGTTAGTCATGATTAGTAGGTGAACCCTATTGATTTTAAGGTCAGCAGGTCAAAGGTCAAGGTCACATGGACACTTTGACTTCATATTTGGCATGGAGGTTGATCATGACCATAAGGTTAACTTAATTGATTTTTAGGTCACTTGGTCAAAGGTCAAGGTCACAGGGACCTTAACTAAAAAAAGCTGTTCCCCTAAATTGCTTAAGAATGCCTGTCCGCAGTGTATTGATTTTGACATTTTCACATTTGAAGCATGTAGAATACATAACTTAGCAATGCACTGGCTTAGTAACCTCAGATTTGGCAGGGAGGTTGTCCTTGAGCTCTAAATGGCCACTGTTGATTCTGACAACGTGGTATGCGGGGGTATTCATGCCATGACAGTGGCAGTTCTAGTTTATACATCAATTGCAATCATTAATAAGATTCATTCTGCTTCCCTGTTTCATATATACAGTGTACAAACAGTACAGTTGAATTTATAATCTTTTACTGCAGTTTGCCAGATGAAATTGGGCCCATGAGCATGATATTGTCTTCTTTTCAATCAATGTGTTTTACATAAATTAACACTGTCTAGATCAAGGGTCTGCAATACATTTAGCACTGTTTTTTGCTTAATACTTGTAAATAAAATGTCGTAATTGTTAACATTGTCACTTCACAAGGTATTTTTCGGACTTCTTAATTAACCTTAGTATCATGTGTAAATCAATAGAATTCCACTATTTAAAGAAACTGGATAAAAGAACAACTTATGTTCTGTACGCAACATTCCACAGCTGTGGCATTGCTTTAGTATTAACATGCTTAAACATGTTCATACTTTTATATGGATATACCAAATAGAGAAAAACGGTTTTAATTTGTCAATATTAAAGCTGCACGTCTCCAGATGAGCAAAAATATTTCGATAAAATCAAATCTAAGAAAAATGTACTAAGATTTTAGTTATGTATAAAGCTTCAAAATTATAATAATAATTTACAAGTTATGTGCTATTAATGACCGATTTTTCAGTATTTGTAACTATATTTCTACTGCATTACTAAAGCAGGCTTTTTTTGCATATTTTAATATTTTTATGGTAATTTACATACAATGTAGTTTGTGTCATTGATAATGTGTAAATTGCATTCTTTTGTAAACTTCACAATATCATTCTGTTGAATACATTTTCAAATTTTCATGAAAATTATCATGAACCTGGAGGCATGCTGCTTCAACTCTTTTTCTCATTTCAGTTAGGCATAGTGAATTACTTCTATTAAGTAACAAAGACGAAGCTGCAATGTTATTATAGGTAATATTTGTTATAAATTCATTGTAAATTTTTGTTGACATTGGTCAGATAATTGAAAACAAAATAAAGATATATTCATTTGAACAGCAATGAACACAAACAAGACTAAGTTTAAGTATTAGGCAAATATATATGATTTTATTTCTAATTGAAGAACAGCAAAGATCTTATATTAAAGTCAAGTTCCTTATACAACACTTGCATATATAGCAAGGCAGTAAGATATATGAACATATATGTATTTTAATAATTTAACACACAGTCCATGACTGTACCAATATCAGTTTTAGGAAGATAATTTACTTAAACCTATAGTTGGAACCCACTGGTACTGATCCCGCTGAACTACATTCATCAATCGAATGAAGTATATATGTACCGAGTGCACATGGGCATGGGTTACCAAGTCTGACTTGAACATTGATTTGGTACATTGTGATTTTTAGCTCGACTATTCGATAAGAATAAGTAGAGCTATTGCAGTCACATGAGCTTCGGCGTCGGCGTCTGCGTCGGTGTAACCACTTATGTTAAAGTTTTTGTAATAGTTCAAATATTTTCAAAGTCCATTGACATAATTGGCTTTGAAACTTTGCACACTTGTTCACCATCATTACCCCAACCTGTAAACAGGAGGAGATAACTGTATCAAGCATTTTTAGCTCACCTGTCACAAAGTGACAGGGTGAGCTTTTGTGACCGCTTTTCATCCAGCGTCCGTCCGTCCGTCGTCCATCCATCGTCCGTCCGTAAGTAAACTTTTACTTTAAATGACATCTCCTCATAAACCACTAAGCCAATTTCATCCAAACTTCACAGGAATGTTCCTTTGGTGGTCACCTTTAAAAATAGTTCAAAAAATTTAATTCCATGCAGAACTCTGGTTGCCTTGGCAACCGAAAGAAAAAAACTTTAAATATTTTCTTTTAAAAAACCATAAGAGCAAGAGCTGAGATATTTGGCATGAAACATCTTCTAGTGAGTTTCTACCAAGTTTGTTTAAATAAACGCCCCGGGGTCAAAATTGGCCTCGCCCCGTGGGTCATTGATTTTCCCTATATGCATATAGTAAAAACTTAAAAAATCTTCTTTTAAAGAACCCAAAGAGTTAGAGCTAAGATATTTAGCATGAAACATGGTCTAATGGGTGTCTACCAAGTTTGTTCAAATAAAAGCCCTGAGGTCAAAATTGGCCCCGCCCCGGGGGGTCATTGATTTTCTTTATATATGTGTATAGCAAAAACTTAAAATCTTCTTTGAAAAAACCCAAATAGCTAGAGTTTAGATATTTAGCATGAAACATCTTCTAGAAAGTGTCTACAAAGTTTGTTCAAATAAAAGCCATGGGGTCAAAACTGGCCCTGCCCCAGGGGTGTCATTGTTTTTATCTATATGTGTATAGTAAAAACTTTAAAAAAATCTTCTGTTAAAAAACCCAAAGAGCTAGAGCTTAGATGTTTAGCATGAAACATCTTCTTATGGGTGTCTACCAAGTTTGTGCAAATAAAAGCCCTTCGGTTAAATTGGCCGTGAACGTTGGGGGAGGGGGATGTTGGGGGGCCTATATGTACAGGTGAGCGACCTCAGGGCCATCATGGCCCTCTTGTTTTTACTATCAAGCACTAAGAATAGTCGAGCGTTGCTGTCCTACCGACAGCTCTTGTTTATGTACTAGAGGAGGGGTGTCATGCTTAAAAGTTAAAAATGTTAAATTCATTAATATAGGTGAATTGTACAAGTGAAAGATGTATTTATTAATTGTTACTTTACTTCAGGGTCTTTTATCTATCAAGGAAAGACAGGCAGACAAAATGAACTGTCAAGACACACTTAGTAAGATATCATCAAAATTTTGTGTTCCAAAAAATGCGACCCTCGGCCTATGTGAAACTACACATAGTACTGATGTTTGTGATAAAACATTTACTCAACAAAGTTCTCTTAACGTACACATGACAATACATACTGGCATGAAAAATCATGTCTGTAAAATGTGTGACAAAGCATTTTCTAAACAACATATGATCTTATCAGACATATGACAATACACACTGGCGAGAAAAACCATACAGTCGGCATCGTACTTGCGTCCACCTTTATTAAGGCAATTTTTTTATTAAACGTCCGCATAAAATCCCTCCCGATGATTTTTACTTTTTAATTTAATTCCATTAAACGACTATTCTATATCGCGGCCAGCGGCCACAATTATGCCAATAAATGGCGATTAAATCATGATTATGGTTATCTATTATAATACATGTAATAAGTTGCTAATAATATACGTATGCAAACAGCAATTTTACTGTAAAATTCTATTAAAACAGTACACTTCAAATTCTAAAAGTCACTTTCGCTCACTTTCGTCAAAAATCTCACTTTCGTATTTTAGGCAAACCCCTGAATGTCGGCCCAAATGTACAAAATTAAGTGTTAAAGTATCTATTAAACGGTCGTGACAATCGTCCCTGCGGGCATTCTCACCTGTGTAATTAGCGGGTAGGTTAGATGTGTACAAGCAAAATGTATATGTAAAATGTGTGATAAAGCATTTTCTCAACGAAGTGATTTGAACAAGCATATGACAATACACACTGGTGAGAAGAATCATATATGTGAAGTGTGTAATAAAGCATTTTCTTTAAGAAGTAAATTGATCAGTCATATGAAAATACACACTGGTGAGAGGACTCATGAATGTAATGTGTGTGATAAAGCATTTTCGCAAAGAAGTGATTTGAACAAGCATATGACAATACACACTGGCGAGAAGAATTATATATGTAAGGTGTGATAAAGCATTTTCTGTACGAAATAATTTGATCAGTCATATGATAATACACACTGGTGAGAAGAATCATAGATGTGAAATATATGATAAAGCATTTTCTCATCGACATTATGTTTTTAAACATATGGCAACACATACTGCTGAGACAAATCATAAATGTGAAGTCTGTGATAAAGCGTTTTCTAGACGAGACAGTCTTATCAGACATATGACAATTCACACTGGCGAAAAAAGATATCAATGTGAAGTGTGTAATAAAGCATTTTCTCGCGGAAGTACACTGAAAATACATATGACAAAACACACTGGGGATAAGAAACATAGGTGTGAGGTGTGTAATAGACCATTTTCTAGAAAAAGTTATCTTAGCGGTCATATGACAATACACACTGGTGAGAAGAAGTATAAATGTGAAGTATGTGCTAAAACATTTTCTCAACGAAGTACACTGACAACACATATGAGAATACACACTGGCGAGAACACCCATAAGTGTGAAGAGTGTGTGAAAACCTTTACTACATGGAGTAATCTTCTCACACATATGACTGTAGCACACACTGGGGAGAAGAAATATAAGTGTGAAGTGTGTGAGAAAGCATTTTTTCTACAAATTTCAATGAAAAGACATAGGATCATACACACTGGTGAGAAGAAATAGATAGAGTATGTAAATCATATCCTCTCATTGTGGTTATCTTATTACATATATTGCAAAACATGCTGGCCAGAAAAGACACAAAAGTGAAATGTGTTAAATAGCGTTTTCTACACTAGGTTGTCCTTTCACACATAATGGCAAAAAATATTGGTGAAACATTACACAAATGTAAAATTGGTTGTAAAGCATTAAAGTTGTCTTATCATACGTATGGAAAAACATGCTGGCAAGACAAACATAATTTTGATTTGTGTGATTAAGCTTTCCTCATCATGGTTCTTTTAACAAATATATGATATAACTCACTAGTGAGATTATAACACTGTGCACGACGTTACGTCGAAAGACATTTGATAAAACAGGAACGACTATTGAAAGAAAGGACAAATGGTTGAACATGACAATGTATATGTGATTGGTGTGATAAAGGCTTGTTCATCGAGGTCCTTTGAAGAAACATTTGAATTTTGTGACCATTGATTTTTTTGAAACAAGTGGTTTAATCACACATATGTTGATACACAATGTAGAGGTTTATAACTATGAACTTCAATTTACGATAAGAGTTTAGTGTACAACATGTACATTTGACCTTCACACACATAATTATCATAAATTATAAGGTACATTGTATGTAAATTTGTTTTTAGCAATAAACATAATTATTATAAATTATAAGGTACATTGTATATAAATTTGTTTTATGCAATAAAGAGTTTGTTCACCAAAGTCTTCATTAGACAATTCACACTGATGTGATGACTTACATAATTATGTGAAAAATATGATCAGTTATCAGCCGACAGAAGTACTCAAAACACATATGTGAATTTATTCTCAGGAGAAGGAACATAGATGCAACATTTGCAAGAAATCATAAATTGAACGATGTTATCTTACCAGAAATATGATAATACAAACTGGATAGAAAAAATAATGACGCAAATTTGACCCTGAAACACATATGACCTAATATAATGTACATTGTATTATGACAAAATATAATATACATTGTATAATACTGAAGGTTTGTTGATTTTTTACATTGCCCTTGAAGCATGAAAACGGCTTTTCGATCTTCAAATGCATACTATCAGAGCTAAAACGACGATTACCATGCACTACAAAAACAACACTGAATGTGCAAGCTTCTGTTCTACGACTTACACTTCAACAACGACAACAAATATACATCAATCCTAAAATGGGAAAGAAATATATCGGGGAACAATATATATATAAAAAGCTTGTCAACTTCCTTTGACCCACATTCTACATATTTGGTATGGAGGTTAGTTATGACGAGTACATGACCCCTATTGATTTTGAGTTCACCAGGTTTAAGGTCAAGGTCACAGGGGCCTTGACTTCAAAAGCTTGTCCGCCCAATAACTTAAGATTCCTTTAACACACAGTCTTTATATTTGGCATGGAGTATAGTCATTATGAGTAGATGACTCCTATTGACTTTGAGGTCACTAGGTTAAAGGTCAAGGTCACAGGGTCTTGACTTCAAAAAGCTTGTCCGCCAAATAACTTCAGATTCCTGCGTCTCACAGTCTTCATATTTGGTATGGATGTAGTCATGATTAGTAGATGTCCCCTATTGATTTTGAGGTAAGCAGGTCAAAGGTCAAGGTCACAGCAGCCTTGACTGCAAAAAGCTTGTCCGCCCAATAACTTAAGATTTCTTGGACCCACAATCTTCATATTTGGCGTGGAGGTTAGTCATGATTAGAAGATGACACCTATTGATTTTAAGGTCACCGGGTCAAAGGTCAAGGTCACAGGGATCTCTTTAAAAAGTTTGTCCGCCCAATAAATTAAGAAATCTATGACCCACAGTCTTCATATTTGGCATGGAGGTTAGTCATGATAAGTAGATGACCCCTATTGATTTTTAGGACACTGGGTCAAAGAAAAGCTTGTCTGCCCAATAACTTAAGATTCCTTTGAACCACAGTCTTCATATTTGGCATGGAGGTTGATCATGACCATAAGGTGATCCTATTGATTTTGAGGTCACTGGATCAAAGGTCGACTAAAAAAACTTTAACCCTCAATTGCTTAAGAATGCCTGTCGGCAGTGTATTGATTTTGACATTTTCACTTTTGAAGCATGTAGAATACATAACTTAGCAATGTTCTGGCTTAGTAAACTTAGATTTGGCAGGGACGTTGTCCTTGAGCTCTAAATGGCCACTGTTGATTCTGACAAAGTGGTATGCGGGGGTATTCACGCCATGACAGTGGCAGTTCTAGTTATCATTGTAAATATCCTTTAATCACAAATGCAACATTTAAGCAAACTTTATTTAGTTATTAAACAGAAACAATCTAAGTTGATGCACGTCTGCCAGCTCATCTGCCTGCTTTTGGGTCGTGTAGAGTCAAGGTCAAAGTCATTGTTGCTAAAAATAGAAAATCTGTTTCCAGTTAGGACACTGTTACTAAAAATAGAAAGTAGGTTTCCGGTCAATGATAAGATATTAATATATATTTTTAAGAAAGTTAGTGTTACTTAAAAGCAATTTTTAATAGTTAGCATGAAACATGTTCTAATGGGTGTCTTCCAAGTTTGTTCAAATAAAAGTCCTGGGGTCAAAATTGGCCCTGTCCCAGGGGTCATTGATTTTCCCTATATACATATATATAGTAAAAACTTAAAAATCTTCTTTTAAAGAACCCAAAGAGCTAGAGCTGAGATATTTAGCATGAAACATGTTCTAATATGGATGTCTACCAAGTGTGTTCAAATAAATGCCCTTGGGTCAAATTGGCCCCGCCCCAGGGGCCTATATACAGGTGAGCGACTTCAGGGCCATCATGGCCCTCTTGTTTTTATTTAGCACGTTGTTCTAGTGCGTTCATAACAGCAAAATGAACTTAGATGATTTCCATGTAGCATTGCATATATACGTGGTCCTCTACAAAAGTTAAAAATGTGATGTCCCATATACAAGATGTGGCACATATGTAATAAAAATGTGTTTCCTTTAATGCATTTTGTTTGTAAAGTAATTTTCAAAGAAATATGAAACAAAAATGTGTTTACTTAATAGCATAAGCTTCTCATTAATTGCAGGTGGTCTTTAATCAAATTTGAATGAATGAGTCAATCATAATTATCACCTAATTAATCGGTATATTTAACATACACATTGATTGATAATAATAGCCTGTGACAATAGGAGTCCTTTGATGTCCTTTACCCATTTTTAAAAGTGGGCCGAGTTGACCCGTGCCGAGTTGGAATAGGGCCGAGCTAACTCGGGGGCCGAGTGTGTTTTAGGGCCGAGCTGACCCGGATTCGTAAATAACCATGTTAGGTCAACTTGATTAATGTTTTTTAATTAATAAAGTTTATTTTATCAAAAGTATCAAGTTCATTTTTGCATAAAAATGGGCGGTATAGATGGATACCGAAAATACCCTAAAAAATGGGGCGTGAACCGTCTTGAGAATGAAATCTCTGTGTACCTGAAATGATTACACATAGTTACTCCCCTTATATTTATAAATGATCGTCATTGACCCCTTCGAAAAAATGTTGTTTTTACAAATATTGTTTCAATAAAATATCAGGTAAAAATGTTTAATATTTATGTATTTAGTTTTATTTAATGTAAGACTTTGAAAAGAAACACTTTGTTATTCGTCCATGAGTACAGTGCAAATATTTATTGTAGTTTTCATTGTTATGGTAATTCATTAATCAAAATAACCAGTGGTGGCAAATTTTTCTTTTGTTAGCGTAACTTCGGGAATTAGGTAGGGTAGGTCGGATTTTATTCTAAAATCATGTTTACTATATCAAGACCTTTGAACATTTACAGTAACTCTGTAGAAAATGTTCATGGCCGGTTCGAGGGGTTAGAGTCGATGACTTCTAATTCAGTTACCTCTCTGGCGTGGGTTCGATCCCCGGGAGATGCTTTGGTAGTTTAGCGCGGAGGAAGGTAGTCTAGTACTGGTGTAACTCTCCAGGAACGATGGTTAGGAAACTACCCGCCTATATGACTGAAATACTGTTGGAAAAAGGCGTAAAATGAAACAAACAAACAAACAAATGTACAGAGGACAAGTGGTTCTTCTGCTACTTCTTCTTCGACTAGGCCTATATACTGGCCACCTTCAACTAACTGAAGTTTACTGCCAGGTGAATGCGCAAGAGGGAAAGAAAGAGTAAAAATAGTGAGGAATATATACAGTGCAGACAAGAGTGTGCTTTAGATATAGAGTTGAGACATATGAGTTCGGAATGACTCAACTGTACCGGCTGCCATAGCAATGCATCCGGAGGTAGGCTGTTCCAGTCTGGAAGAAGGATTGTTGACAGTATTGTGTACGGCAGTTGGGAATGTTGTAGGATAGGTTATGTGAATTTCTTGCAGGGATTTTTATACCCCCAAAAACGAAGTTGGGGGGGGGGGGGGTATATAGGAGTCACCCGGTGGTCGGTCTGTCGGGCGGTCGGTCGGTCCAGACGTCCGTTGCATTTTCCTTGTCCGGAGCATAACTTGAAAACTAATGGTTGGAATTCAATATAACTATATACAATTGTCAAACACAATAAGGGGAAGTGCAGTGCACTAGAACCATATTCTATCTAAAGTAATTACAGAGTTATTGCCCTTTATTGCTTTTCCATTGCTTTTTTTTGTCTGTGCATTTTCCTTGTCCGGAGCATCACTTGAAGACTAATGGTTGGAATTCAATATAACTACATACAATGGTCAAGCACATTTAGAGGAAGTGCAGTGCGTAAGAAACATAACTGTATCTTGACTAATTACAGAGTTATTGCCCTTTGTTACTTTTCCTTGTCCGTGGCATAACTTGAAAACTACTGGTTGGAATTCAAAACAACTTCATATAATTGTCAAACACAATGAGGGGAAGTGCAGTGCACAAGAACCATAACTCTATCTAAAGTAATTACAGATATATTGCCCTTTGTTGCTTTTCCATTGCCTTCTTTTTTTTGTCCGGACCATAACTTGAACACTAATTGTATGAATTCAATATTACTACATACAATGGTCAAGCACATTGGGAGGAAGTGCAGTGCATAAGAACCATAACTCTATCTAAAGTAATTACAGAGTTATTGCCCTTTATTACTTTTCCATTGCTTTCTTTTGTCCGGACCATAACTTGAAGACTAATTGTTGGAATTCATTATAACTTCATACAATGGTCCAGCACATTGAGAGGAAGTGCAGTGCACAAGAACCATAACTCCATCTTGACTAATTACAGCGTTACTGCCCTTTGTTACTTTTCCTTGTCCAGAGCATGACTTGAAAACTACTGGTTGGAATTCAAAACAACTTCATACAATGGTCAAGCACAATAAGGGGAAGTGCAGTGCACAAGAACCATAACTCCATCTTGACTAATTACAGATGCATTGCCCTTTGTTACTTTTCCTTGTCCAGAGCATAACTTTAAAACTACTTTTTGGAATTCAGTACAACTTCATACAGTTGTCAAGGACATTAAAAGGAAGTGCAGTGCACAAGAGCCATAACTCCATTTTGACAAAATACAGAGTTACTGCCCTTTGATACTTTTCCTTGTCCGGAGCATAACTTAAAACATACTGGTTGGAATTCAAAACAACATCATAAAATGGTCAAGCACAATAAGAGGAAGTGCAGTGCACAAGAACTATAACTCTATCTTCAGTATTTATAGAGTTATTGCCCTTTGTTCTTTTTCTCTGTCTTTCTGGACTTATTACAGAGTAATTCAATTAAACTTCATCAATGGCCAACCACATTGAAAGGAAATGCAACATACATGAACCACAATTATCTTTAATTGCCCACAACCATAACTCTATGTTTCAATTCTTTTACAAGGTATTCTGTTACTACTAACATCCTCATTTCCGAAGCAGACTTGTGGGGGTATTAATCACATTTAGTGATAGTTCTAGTTTAAAATTATTTTATAGATTTTATTGGGTCATATTCCCAATTGTAAATAGTATATTATTTTCCTAATCCACAGGAAAAAAATCCCAATTCAAAGTTACAAAATAAAAATATTGAATACAAATTCTAAAATCTTTGAAAATCAGGGCTCCTTCACTGTAATAGTCCTTAAAATGTTTGAAGAAGCCATCTTAGACATTTAATGTTTGCATCCATTTAATCATTGTTAAATTTCAATTATGCATTTTTTTTCCAATTCTTAACAAAACACCGATAAATTTCCCAATTCCATAGGTATTGGTCATGTTCCCAAAATCCTTAAAAAATCCCTGTCTTGTAGATGTGGAGTTGGAGGGTATGAGTTGTGAGTTGTCTAGAGCAACTTGTTGTTGATGACTTTGTAGAGCATGATCAGTCTGGCCTCCTTGCGACATTCTTGTAGTGACTTCCATTCCAGGTCTGCAATGGGGTACTTGAAGGTTGAGGGGTACATAAAAATGGCTCGTTTTCATAATATAAGTTTGTTTCTTAGCCTGACTAAATCGTATTTGGTATCCAATTTTCAATTATACCTTATTTTGATATAGGTGAAACCAGAAAATTTCTTCAAGATTTTATGTACTGGATGTTCGACAGTGTGTTTGCAATCAAAAGCTGATTTATAATCATTGACAACCTGAATCAACTCGTATACCACTATTTTTGTTACTTTTGTGCAGATAAAACTTGTCTGTACCATAGCTCTTCAATACAAGTGCAGCAATTTCTTTCTGAACCAACCAAGAAGAACATTACAGTCAGGCATATATTTAGATAGGCTATGGTGACCCTTACAAAATGTTTTTTTTTTGTCCTTAACAATAAAAAAGTTATGTTAATTTATTTTCCTTAACTATGTGAAAATGATATTTCAAAAAGATTTGACCTTTAAAAGCACAGTTTTCCTTTTAAGGTAGACCATGGGTAATGCATTACCTCCACTTTGAAGAGTATTCAAATAGGCTAGAATCGCTTGTAAACTACATTGAAATTGAGGGGCGTGGGTTCAAACCTCAGAAGGGGCAACTTTTTTTTTCTTTCTTTTTTTCTTTTTAACATTATTTATGTATCTCTCTGATCCCTTATGGAAGAAAAAAAGTTTGATTTAAATTATATATAATAATTATTTTAGGTATTTTTTTTGCTAAATAATGCCAAAATTTATAGCAAATATGATACCAGATATTTTCAAAGTTCGATAAAATAAAAAGTACACGGTAAAAGTATTTTATATTTGGCATGATCAACTAATATACCTTTGAGAAAATTTAGGCAAACTTTGAAAAAAGACCCTCATTTTGATAAATTTTAGGAATATTTTGAATAAGGCATTTTAGATAGGGAAATGGTAAAATTAGTGTTTAAAGTGGGTGGGATAGGGTAACATTTTTATACGTATTAAGAACATTTTGTTTAGAAACAAACATTTTTCTTGTGTAATGTGTTACCTGAATGTTATTTTTTGTTTCTTAACAATGAGCAATAGAAAAACATTTTTTATAATGATGATATTACCGATTATTTACAGTTTCCTCATTTCTGAAAATAAGCCCTTCTAATGGCAAAGTCATAGTTCAGAAATATATCCATAACTCATAAACCACACGGTAAATTTTATTTAAATTTTGCATACAGGTAACCTTGAAGACATATAACTGTCCTATGTTGTCAATTTTACAGTTCCTTATGGTGCATATTACCCATGGTCTACCTTAATTGTGAAATTTGAGACCCACCCACAGATTCACCACCTGCCTGAAATAACCCATATACGTGTTATATATAATTATTAAACATATATCAAATGTTATATATTATATTAGTATTGGTTATTATAAAGATATTATGATTTAAGTGCACAGTTCAACATGCATTTACTTAGTAAGAAATATCCACATATCAGTACAGTGTACATTGAATGCATACATTAATAACCCCAGTGTCTGAAAAAGTTTAGAATGTTAAAATTTGTAAATATTAGGTGAATTACACAAGTGAATTATGTGATGAATTATTAATTTAATTTCAATGACTTACTTTCAGCAAGGAAAATTCAAGCTGACAAGAAAGACAGTAAAGACACATTTAGTAAGAAATTATCATTCAAAGAAGTTGTGTTAAAAGACATCAAATGAAAGTACATGCTCAGAAGAAGAATCATAAAGGTACAATGTGTGACAAAGCATTTTTTCAACAAAGTAATTTGATGAGGCCTAGTTTTCAGACAAAATTTAACAAAAGTTGTTTTTAAACTATCAGATTTTTCAAAGAAAATGGCAGCGTCAATATGTCGTTTTAAAATACAGAGGGAGTGCATTGTTGTGGAATATATCACGCTTCCAACCTTCTTTTTTTATATTAGAGAAATCTCCAATAGCGTAAGAATATGTTCTATGCAGTCACAAAAGCTCCATGTAATGGGTAAAAACATTTCTATAAAGTTAAAACCGTTTGTAAAAATAATATTTTATGACTGAGTGTCTGCAAAAGTAAAAAAAGAAAATTTATTAAAGAAAGGTGACTTGTATAAGGGAACTATGTTACTAATTATTATTTTAATTCAGGGCAATAAAGACAGATATTATCAAGAAGTGGTGGTCAATGAAATGAGATGCTTAGCAAATGTAAAATAAAACATAAGTTTACTATTTGTAATAAAACATTAACTCAACAAAGTACTCTGAACACTCATATGACAATAGACACTTGCGGGAAAATTTTAAAAAATGTGTGAGAGGACTCATGAATGTAATGTGTGTGATAAAGCATTTTCGCAAAGAAGTGATTTGAACAAGCATATGACAATACACACTGGCGAGAAGAATTATATATGTAAGGTGTGATAAAGCATTTTCTGTACGAAATAATTTGATCAGTCATATGATAATACACACTGGTGAGAAGAATCATAGATGTGAAATCTATGATAAAGCATTTTCTCATCGACATTATGTTTTTAAACATATGGCAACACATACTGCTGAGACAAATCATAAATGTGAAGTCTGTGATAAAGCGTTTTCTAGACGAGACAGTCTTATCAGACATATGACAATTCACACTGGCGAAAAAAGATATCAATGTGAAGTGTGTAATAAAGCATTTTCTCGCGGAAGTACACTGAAAATACATATGACAAAACACACTGGGGATAAGAAACATAGGTGTGAGGTGTGTAATAGACCATTTTCTAGAAAAAGTTATCTTAGCGGTCATATGACAATACACACTGGTGAGAAGAAGTATAAATGTGAAGTATGTGCTAAAACATTTTCTCAACGAAGTACACTGACAACACATATGAGAATACACACTGGCGAGAACACCCATAAGTGTGAAGAGTGTGTGAAAACCTTTACTACATGGAGTAATCTTCTCACACATATGACTGTAGCACACACTGGGGAGAAGAAATATAAGTGTGAAGTGTGTGAGAAAGCATTTTTTTCTACAAATTTCAATGAAAAGACATAGGATCATACACACTGGTGAGAAGAAATAGATAGAGTATGTAAATCATATCCTCTCATTGTGGTTATCTTATTACATATATTGCAAAACATGCTGGCCAGAAAAGACACAAAAGTGAAATGTGTTAAATAGCGTTTTCTACACTAGGTTGTCCTTTCACACATAATGGCAAAAAATATTGGTGAAACATTACACAAATGTAAAATTGGTTGTAAAGCATTAAAGTTGTCTTATCATACGTATGGAAAAACATGCTGGCAAGACAAACATAATTTTGATTTGTGTGATTAAGCTTTCCTCATCATGGTTCTTTTAACAAATATATGATATAACTCACTAGTGAGATTATAACACTGTGCACGACGTTACGTCGAAAGACATTTGATAAAACAGGAACGACTATTGAAAGAAAGGACAAATGGTTGAACATGACAATGTATATGTGATTGGTGTGATAAAGGCTTGTTCATCGAGGTCCTTTGAAGAAACATGTGAATTTTGTGACCATTGATTTTTTTTGAAACAAGTGGTTTAATCACACATATGTTGATACACAATGTAGAGGTTTATAACTATGAACTTCAATTTACGATAAGAGTTTAGTGTACAACATGTACATTTGACCTTCACACACATAATTATCATAAATTATAAGGTACATTGTATGTAAACTTTTTTTTATGCAATAAACATAATTATTATAAATTATAAGGTACATTGTATATAAATTTGTTTTATGCAATAAAGAGTTTGTTCACCAAAGTCTTCATTAGACAATTCACACTGATGTGATGACTTACATAATGATGTGAAAAATATGATCAGTTATCAGCCGACAGAAGTACTCAAAACACATATGTGAATTTATTCTCAGGAGAAGGAACATAGATGCAACATTTGCAAGAAATCATAAATTGAACGATGTTATCTTACCAGAAATATGATAATACAAACTGGATAGAAAAAATAAAGATGCAAATTTGACCCTGAAACACATACATGTATGACTTAATATAATATACATTGTATTATGACTAAATATAATATACATTGTATAATACTGAAGGTTTGTTGATTTTTTTTTCATTGCCCTTTAAGCATGAATACGGCTTTTCGATCTTCCAATGCATACAATCGGAGCTAAAACGAGGATTACCATGCACTATAAAAACAACACTGAATGTGCAAGCTTCTGTTCTACGACTTACACTTCAACAACGACAACAAATATACATCAATCCTAAAATATAATGGGAAAGAAATATATCGGGGAACAATATATATATAAAAAGCTTGTCAACTTAAGATTCCTTTGACCCACATTCTACATATTTGGTATGGAGGTTAGTTATGACGAGTACATGACCCCTATTGATTTTGAGTTCACCAGGTTTAAGGTCAAGGTCACAGGGGCCTTGACTTCAAAAGCTTGTCCGCCCAATAACTTAAGATTCCTTTAACACACAGTCTTTATATTTGGCATGGAGTATAGTCATGATGAGTAGATAACTCCTATTGATTTTGAGGTCACCAGGTTAAAGGTCAAAGTCACAGGGGTCTTGACTTCAAAAAGCTTGTCCGCCAAATAACTTCAGATTCCTACGTCTCACAGTCTTCATATTTGGTATGGATGTAGTCATGATTAGTAGATGTACCCTATTGATTTTGAGGTCAGCAGGTCAAAGGTCAAGGTCACAGCAGCCTTGACTGCAAAAAGCTTGTCCGCCCAATAACTTAAGATTCCTTAGACCCACAGTCTTCATATTTGGCGTGGAGGTTAGTCATGATTAGAAGATGACACCTATTGATTTTGAGGTCACCGGGTCAAAGGTCAAGGTCACAGGGACCTCTTTAAAAAGTTTGTCCGCCCAATAAATTAAGAAATCTATGACCCACAGTCTTCATATTTGGCATGGAGGTTAGTCATGATTAGTAGATGACCCCTATTGATTTTTAGGACACTGGGTCAAAGGTCAAGGTCACAGGGACCTTGACTATAAAAAGCTTGTCCGCCCAATAACTTAAGATTCCTTTGATCCACAGTCTTCATATTTGGCATGGAGGTTGATCATGACCATAAGGTGATCCTATTGATTTTGAGGTCACTGGGTCAAAGGTCGACTAAAATATTTTCCCCCTCATGCAATTGCTATAGAATGCCTGTCGGCAGTGTATTGATTTTGACATTTTCACTTTTGAAGCATGTAGAATACATAACTTGGCAATGTTTTGGCTTAGTTAACTTAGATTTGGCAGGGACGTTGTCCTCGAGCTCTAAATGGCCACTGTTGATTCTGACAAAGTGGTATGCGGGGGTATTCACGCCATGACAGTGGCAGTTCTAGTTATCATTGTACACCGTAGGGAACGTGTTACAGTATCGCGTTTTTCGGTTACAGTATAGAATTTTCAAGATGGAGGATTATTTATGGGAAGAGAAGTAGGTGATTTTTATTCAGGTCCATACTACTAGTAGTTTAGTTTCTAAAAGATGTTTTTGTGCTTTGCTTGTAAGGAACAGAATCCGGTATCTAGTCATATATTTCTTCAGACTCTGCACCGCAGTTTTATCGTTATATTGTCTCATAAATATGCAGATTTGACAGTTTGAAAATTTGAATCGAGAGACCAACGCATTTTTCTCCAATTTCGACATTATTTAAGCATGCTAGATAAAGTTAATCTACAAAACGTAAGTCCTTTGTGTTTAGAAACGTTTATAAAAGTAAATGACCAGTTTAACCTATTTTCCTGTTGGTAAAATGCGTTTGAAAAAAATAAACAATGTTACAGTATAGAGCGAGGTTAATTTTGAAGGGTTACAGCATAGACCTAGCGACTTTGATCCAATTTTGTTACAGTTTATACCCAGATTTCGGTTACAGTTTTAGATACTTGCCAAATTTCAAAACAAGTTTCGTGTATCCATTATTTTTTTGAAATAACTCATACCTTTCCATTTAATACATTCTTTAAAGGTTGTATTACTTTTTTTCTTCAGCAGAAAAGTTATAGTTTGCTATCTTTCTTACTTTAAGTTTCAGATTGAGACTTTTTGCAGAATAAGTAATGTCCTAAGTAAGGACTGTTTTCACGACAACAACAGTAACTTATTATCGAATTGTATTGAGAGAAGAAAGATTATTGCTTGATTTCATTACACATTATAATAATGCCTATTAGTAATAAAATAGAGAAAAAAGAATCCTTAACAGAAGTCCAACACGGAAAACATGAAAATGTTGCAGGATCAGTTTGATTAAACCTGTTCATGGACGGTAGTGGTAACTGCAAGCTACCGTCCACGCCTCCTAGCAACGGCTTCAGCAGAATTCACATTAAACATGAACTGGTACACTTTAGATTTTTCAACATCTGTGGATGTGTACATATGGCGGTTATCATGGAACCTTCAATGTGACACGTTATTGCCATTCTATGAAAAGCGGCATATTACCCCCAGGTTAAAAATTTCGTGTGCCCTAAACAATACAATGAGTGAAACTAAATAAAAGGAAATTTTGAGAGGGGATCGGAGGTTATGAAGCCTGCATACCATAGATAAGCTGTCAAAAGACACAATTAACAAGCAGGCAATACCCTAAGAATGATTAAACAGTATTTAAGTGAGCAATATTTCAACCTTAAATTTTATTTTAAGTTGGAATTTCCAGCTACCATAATGTATTTTGTAAGTATTTAAAAGGGTTTGTTACGTTTGGCTTTCTTGGGATTTTAAGTTTCAACGACACTGAGGTCATGTGAAAACATTCCTGCTTTAGTGTAAAGAAAGACCCCAGATACCCTTTGTGAAACATTTCAGACACGAGCAGGCACCTGACTAGAACCACCGACCTTCCGTAAATTAGCTTGATAAATTCCTCACATACAAAGAATCCGATTTCAACTACAGCAGTAAATGAAAGATAAGTTGAAGTGGGCGGCCTTATCCCGACTCTGCCACTTTTATGTACCTCCATCTGGCTCACTAGAGAAGATATTGTAATTGTCTGACCTTAATTTATACTCTATAACTTTCAATATTATTTTCTTTTTCAGAAACATGAAAACTGCTATACATAATGTCTGAAATAAGAAAAAACGAGTTTTAATTTAATAATGACAAAATAATCGTAAATTCAACAAAGAAGCATTCGAAAGGACGCCATGATCATGATTTGATTTTAATGCTTTTGGTTCGAGACGATAAGGGTCTTTAAACATTGCCTTTTTTAAATCTATCTTTTTGGTTTTCGTATCCCCGATTGCAACCGAAACCATTTGAACAACTAATTGGTAGAAAGTCATGTACATTTCATCACATTTACTATTTAGTCAAGTAGTTACTGAGCGGATGAGATTGAACACACATGTGTACGACAGACTGGCGAATAGCCATCGGGCCAATAAGCTCACAGAGATTTAAAAGTCTATATAATATTCATACATTTTACCTAGTATATATAGAAAATATCGAAGTCTAAACTGTAACCGAAATTGAGTATAAACTGTAACAAAATCGGATAAAAATCGCTAGGTCTATGCTGTAACCTTGCACAAATCACCTCGCTCTATACTGTAACATTGTTTATTTTTTCAAAACGCATTTAACGAACAGGGAAAATAGGTTCAACTGGTAATTTACTTTTATAAACGTTTCCTAACATAAAGGACTAACGTTTTGCAGATTTACTTTTTTCTAGGGCATGCATAATAATGTCGAAATTGGAGAAAAATGCGTTGGTCTCTCGATTCAAATTTTCAAACTGTCAAATCTGCATATTTATGAGACAATGTAACGATAAAACTGCGGTTGCAGGGTCTGAAGAAATATATTACTAGATTACCGGATTGTATTCTCTATATAAAGCAAAGCACAAACACATCTTTTAGAAAGTAAACTACTTGTAGTATGGACCGGAATAAAAATCACCTACCTGTCCTCTCAACAAATAATCCTCCATCTTGAAAATTCTATACTGTAACCGAAAAACGCGATACTGTAACACGTTCCCTACGGTGTTGTAATATATCCTTTAATCACAAATACAACATTTAAGCAAACTTTATTTAGTTATTAAACAGAAACAATCTAGGTTGATGGCTAGATGCACGTCTGCCAGCTCATCTGCCTGCTTTTGGGTCGTGTAGAGTCAAGGTCAAAGTCATTGTTGCTAAAAATAGAAAATCTGTTTCCAGTCAGGACACTGTTACTAAAAATAGAAAGTAGGTTTCCGGTCAATGATAAGATATTAATATATATTTTTATGAAAGTTAGTGTTACTTAAAAGCAATTTTTAATAAAAACTTCACTTGCGATGGCTCCCCCTGCCCCTAGGGTCAAGGTTACAGTAGCTTAAAAAAATCATTATTTATGATTTACAAGGCACATAGTTACATTGTTTGTTACTTGTATATGTATTTCAACTACATCAGATCTATCTGAAAACCTGGTTTCGTGGCATTGCCATGTTCTTGTTAGCTCACCTGAGCATATGCTCAGGGTGAGCTATTAGGAGCACTCTTCGTCCGTCGTCCGTCATGACGGCCGTCCGTTGTCCGTTCACACATTTTAAACGTCATCTCCTCTGAAAACCATAAGGCAGATCATAATGAAACTTCACAGGGATGTTCCTTGTGTGAAGCCTTAACAAATGTGTTCAAAGAATTCCTTTCCATGCAGAACTCTGGTTGCAGTGGCAACCAAAAGAAAAAACTTTAAATATCTTCTTTCTAAAAATCCAAAGGGGCTAGAGCTTAGATATTTGGCATGAAATATCTTCTAGTGAGTGTCTACCAAGTTTGTTCAAAAAAAAGCCCTGGGGTCAAAATTGGCCCCGCCCTAGGGGGTCTTTGATTTTCCCTATATGCATATAGTAAAAACTTAAAAAATCTTCTTTTAAATAACCCAAAGAGCTAGAGCTGAGATATTTAGCATGAAACATGTTCTAATGGGTGTCTACCAAGTTTGTTCAAATAAAAGCCCTTGGGTCAAAATTGGCCCTGCCCCAGGGGTCATTGATTTTCCCTATATACATATATATTTTAGTAAAAACTTATAAATCTTCTTTTAAAAGAACCCAAAGAGCTAGAGCTGAGATATTTAGCATGAAACATGTTCTAATGGATGTCTACCAAGTGTGTTTCAAAATAAAAGCCCTGGGGTCAAAATTGGCCCCGCCCCAGGGTGTCTTTGATTTTCCCAATATGCATATAGTAAAAACTTAAAAAAACTTCTTTTAAAGAACCCAAAGAGCTAGAGCCAAGATATTTAGCATGAAACATGTTCTAATGGATGTCTACCAAGTTTGTTCAAATAAAAGCCCTGGGGTCAAAATTGGCCCCGCCCCAGGGGCCTATATACAGGTGAGCGACTTCAGGGCCATCATGGCCCTCTTGTTTTTATTTAGCATGTTGTGTTTTAGTGCGTTCATAACAGCAAAATGAACTTAGATGATTTCCATATAGCATTGCATATAAACGTGGTCCTCTACAAAAGTTAAAAATGTGATGTCCCATATAGATCTACAAAATGTGGCACATATGTAAATAACCATGTTAGGTCAACTTGATTATGTTTTTTAATTAATAAGTTTATTTTTTATCAAAAGTATCAATTCATTTTTGCATAAAAAATGGGCGGTATAGATGGATACCGAAAATACCCTAAAAATGGGGCATGAACCGTCTTGAGAATGAAATCTCTATGTACCTGAAATGATTACACATAGTTACTCCCCTTATATAAATGATCGTCATTGACCCCTTCGAAATACAAATATTGTTTCAATAAAAAATATCAGGTAAAAATGTTTAATATTTATGTATTTAGTTTTATTTAATGTAAGACTTTGAAAAGAAACACTTTGTTTTATAAATTCGTCCATGAGTACAAATATTTATTCAATGTAGTTTCATTGTTATATTTCATTCATTAATCAAAATAACCAGTGGTGGCAAATTTTTCTTTTGTTAGTGTAACTTCGGGAATAGGTAGGGTAGGTCGGATTTTATTCTAAAAATCATGTTTACCATATCAAGACCTTTGAACATTTTACAGTAACTCTGCAGAAAATGTTCATGGCCGGTTATGTACAGAGGACAAGTGGTTCTTCTGCTACTTCTTCTTCGACTACATTTTGTATATAACTGGCCACCTTCATCTAACTGAAGTTTACTGCCAGGTGAATGCGCAAAGAGGGAAAGAAAGAGTAAAAATAGTGAGGAATATATACAGTGCAGACAAGAGTGTGCTTTAGGGGGCAGGGACCTAAAAATGAAAAATTTTGTATTTTCAGTGTGACCAGGAACACAATTTTTCCAAATATTTCAAAATCTGTTTCACAGGCAGATAACCAGTTTGCACAGCATTATTCAATGATATATGACATACATTGAAGAAATAATAGTTTTGCATGCATTGCTCCTTCAAAAAAAAATTACTGACAGCAATTTATATCTACCCCCATCCAGCCAAAATCACACCTAAAATATACCAATATGGGCAATCTTCATTGAAGGTTGCAGCATACTCCAGAATCCGCCCGATTTCTTTAAAAATATCAGTAACACGCAGTGCAAGCTAAGGCATTTTCAGAAATGACAAATAAAGTGTCTGTTCATACGTTTAGATTTTTCACAAAATTTATCTGAAAATTTCTTACTTGTTTTGGCGCCAACTGTCAAAGCTTGATTTTTAACTTTTTCACCATCATTCAGAGAGGAGTCAGAAATACATACAAAGCTACAAATGGCTTAGTTTTCGGGTAAAAACCCAAAAATATATACTCATTCCTATACACAAACAAGAAAGAATTACAATGACAGAGAAAATATCAGAAGTTATCAGTACCTTCAAAAACACCATGTCTGAGTTTTTAAAAAATTTGACCGGGGCCATTATTCGAATATGTCCCTGCCCCCTTAGATATAGAGTTGAGACATTATGAGTACCCGGAATGACTCAACTGTACCGGCTGCCATAGCAATGCAATCCGGAGGGTAGGCTGTTCCAGTCTGGAGAAGGATTGTTGACGGTATTGTGTACGGCAGTTGGGAATTTGTAGGATAAGTTATGTTGAATTTTCTTGCCATGGGATTTTTTATGCTCCCCGAAAAATTTCGGGGGGAGCATATAGTCGGCGCCTTGTCCGTCTGGTCCGTCCCGTTGTCTTGTCCGGAGCATAACTTGAAAACCCTTGGAGATAATTTGTTGAAACTTCATACAGTGGTAGAGGGCATCGAGGGGGAGTGCAGTGTCAAAGAACCATAACTCTATTTTTTCCCCCCGGTTTTTGAATTATCTCCCCTTATAGAAAAATCTTGTCCGGGGCATAACTCTAAAACTATAAGAGATATCAACATGAAACTTTGTAGGTGAATAGATCTCAATGGGTAGATGTGCAGTGCATAAGAACAATAACTCTTTTCATCCTAATTTTGGAATTATTGCCCTTTGTTAATTTTAATACTTTTGAACTTTGTCCGGAACATAACTTGAAAACCCTTGGAGATAATTTGTTGAAACTTCATACAGTGGTAGAGGGCATCGAGGGGGAGTGCAGTGTCAAAGAACCATAACTCTATTTTTCCCGGGTTTTTGAATTATCTCCCCTTATAGAAAAATTCTTGTCCGGGGCATAACTCTAAAACTATAAGAGATATCAACATGAAACTTTGTAGTGAAATAGATCTCAAAGCGTAGATGTGTAGTGCATAAGAAAATAACTCTTTTTGTCCTAATTTTGGAGTTATTGCCCTTTGTTTATTTTAATACTTTGAACTTGAACTTTGTCCGGAGCATAACTTGAAAAACCTTTGGAGATAATTTGTTAACTTCATACAGTGGTAGAGGGCATCGAGGGGGAGTGCAGTGTCAAAGAACCATAACTCTATTTTGCCTGTTTTTTAATTATCTCCCCTTACAGAAAATTCTTGTCCGGGGCATAACTCTAAAACTATAAAAGATATCAACATGAAACATTGTAGGTAGAGAGATTTTATTGAGTAGAGGTGCAGTGCAAAAGAACCATAACTCTGTTAAGCCTTATTTTTGAATAGTCTCCCCTTTTAGAAAAATCTTGTCCAGGACATAGCTGTAAAACTATAAGAGATATCAACATGAAACTTTGTAGGTAGATAAATCTCAATGGGTAGATGTGCAGTGCCACAAGAATCATAAACTCTACCTTGCCTAATTCTGGAGTTATTGCCCTTTGTTTTTTTTTTACTTTTTGAATTGTCCAGGACATTAACTCGGAAATCATAAGAGATATCATCAAGAAAACTTTGTAGGTTGATAGATCACATTGATTAGAAGTGCAGTGCAAAGAACTGTAACTCTGCTTGCCTAATTTTGGAATTATTGCACTTTGAACTTTTTCCACAGACATAACTTTGAAACTACAAGAGGGTACTTTCCTGTGTCCAAAAAACCTATTCAGGGAGCATTCACCCGGGCTCAAACCGGGCTCTTGTTTTAAATTATTTTATAGACTTTATTGGGTCATATTCCCAATTTTGTAAATAGTATATTATTTTCCCAATCCACAGGAAAAAAATTCCCAAATTCAAAGTTACAAAATAAAAATATTGAATAAAAATTCTAAAATCTTTGAAAATCAGGGCTGCCTTCACTGTAATAGTCCTTAAAATGTTTGAAGAAGCCATCCTAGACATTTATTGTTTGCATCCATTTAATCATTGTAAAATTTCAGTTATGCATTTTTTTTTTTCCAATTCTTAACAAAACACTGATAAAATTCCCAATTCCATGGGGTATTGGTCATGTTCCCAAATCCTTAAAAAATCCCTGTCTTGTAGATGTGGAGTTGGAGGTATGAGTTGTGAGTTTGTCTAGAGTGATCTTGTTGTTGATGACTTTGTAGAAGCATGATCAGTCTGGCCTCCTTGCGACATTCTTGTAGTGACTTCCATTCCAGGTCTGCAATAGGGTACTTGAAGGTTTGAGGGGGTACATAAAAATGGCTCGTTTTCATAGATATAAGTTTGTTTCTTAGCCTGACTAAATCGTATTTGGTATCCAATTTTCAATTTATACCTTATTTTGATATAGGTGAAACCAGAAAATTCTTCAAGATTTTATGTACTGGATGTTCGATAGTGTGTTTGTAATCAAAAGCTGATTTATAATCATTGACAACCTGACTCAACTCTTACCACTATTTTTGTTACTTTTGTGCAGATAAAACTTGTCTGTACCATAGCTCTTCAATACAAGTGCAGCAATTTCTTTCTGAACCAACCAAGAAGAACATTTACAGTCAGGCATATATTTAGATAGGCTATGGACCCTTACCAAATGTTTTTTTTTGTCCTTAACAATAAAAAAGTTATGTTAATTTATTTTCCTTAACTATGTGAAAATGATATTTCAAAAAGATTTGACCTTTAAAAGCACAGTTTTCCTTTTAATTGTGAAATTTGAGACCCACCCACAGATTCACCACCTGCCTGAAATAACCCATATACGTGTTAAATATAATTATTAAACATATATTAAAATGTTATATATTATATTAGTATTGGTTATTATAAAGATATTATTGATTTAAGTGCACAGTTCAACATGCATTTACTTAGTAAGAAATATCCACATATCAGTACAGTGTACAGTGAATGCATACATTAATAACCCCAGTATCTGAGAAAGTTTAGAATTTTTAAAATTTGTAAAATATTAGGGTGAATTACACAAGTGAATTACATGTATGTGATGAATTATTAATTTAAATTCAATGACTTACTGTACTTTCAGCAAGGAAAATTCAAGCTGACAAGAAAGACAGTAAAGACACATTTAGTAAAGAAGTTATCATTCAAAGAAGTTATGTTAAAAGACATCAAATTGAAAGTACATGCTCAGGAGAAGAATCATAAAGGTACAATGTGTGACAAAGCATTTTTTTTCAACAAAAGTAATTTGATGAGGCCTAGTTTTCAGAACAAAAATTTAACAAAAGTTGTTTTTAAACTATCAGATTTTTCAAAGAAAATGGCAGTGTCAATATGTCGTTTTAAATTACAGAGGGAGGAAATAAGATCTGCGAGTGCATTGTTGTGGAATATATCACGCTTCCAGCCTTCTTTTTTTATATAAGAGAAATCTCCGATAGCGTTAAGAATTTTTGTTCTATGCAGTCGCAAAAGCTCCATGGGTAAAAGCATTTCTATAAAGTTCAAACCGTTTGTAAAAATAATATTTTATAAACGAGTGCCTGCCAAAGTAAAAAAAGAAAATTTATTAAAGTAAGGTAACTTGTATAAGGGAACTATGTTACTAATTATTATTTTAATTCAGGGCAATAAAGACAGATATCAAGAAGTGGGGGTCAATAGAATGAGATGACATGAGATAAAACATTAACTCAACAAAGTACTCTGAAACACGCATATGACAATAGACACTTGCGGGAAAATTGAAAAAAATGTGTGATAAAAGCATTTTCTCAACAAGGTGATTTTAACCAGCATATGACAATACTCGATGGGGAGAAGAAACATAGATGTGAAATGTGTGATAAAGCATTTTCTCAACGAAGTTGTTTGAACAAGCATATGACAATACATACTGGTGAGAAGAATCATATATGTGAAATATGTGATAAACCCATTTTCTCAACGAAGTTCTTTTGAACAAGCATATGACAGTACACATTGGTGACAAGAAATATAGATGTGAAGTGTGTGATAAAAACATATTCGCACCAAAGTTCTTTGAATGCACACATGAGAATACATACTGGCGAGAATATTCATCAATGTCAAATGTGTTACAAAGCATTTTCTAAACAAAGTATTCTTGTGAAACATATGACAATACACACTGGTGAGAAGAATCATAAATGTGAAGTTTGTAATAAAAACATTTTCTCTACGGAGTTCTCTGTTGACACATATGAGAATACACACTGGCGAGAAGAATCATAAATGTGGCTTGTGTGATAAAGCCTTTTCTACACGAGTAAATCTTATCGCGCATATGAGAATACACACTGGTGAGAGAATCATAACTGTGAAGTGTGTTATAAAGCTTTTTCATGCCGAAGTAGTCTTAAAGTACATATGAGAATACACACTGGTGAGAAGAATCATAAATGTGAAGTGTGTGAATAAAGCATTTTCCTAGACGACACCATTTAATTGAGCATATTATAATTCACACTGGCGAGAAGAATCATAGATGCAAATTGTGTGATAAAGCGTTTTCTAGGCGAAGTAATCTTATCTCGCACATGAAAATAACACACAGCCGAGAATAATCATAAGTGTGATCAAAACATTTTCTCAATAAACATTCACTGAGGACAGATATGAAAATACACATTTGTGATAAGAAATAAGTAAAAGAAGTCTGTTATATTGTATTTTTTCAATGCGGTTATATGATATGTAGTGTTTATCTTAGGTGGTTGGCAATGATTAGATACTGGAATATTATAACCTATAAAAATGAATGACAATAGATTTACAAAATGTGCCTTTGTTGTCTACAGATCTATCTATCATAAATGACAAAAGTTGGTGTAGTGAAATATGTACCGTTACAAGTTCTACAATAATTGATTTATTTAGCGAGCTTACCTAGTTGAAGGTTGATCATAATTTCTTCCAGCAAAAAACTTAGGGCTCACTCAGATCCCATAAGCATACAATTGTTGTGTTCTTTCCATATATTCTTTTGAAATTGTCACAGTACACAATTTAGTATTATATGGATATGATCTAAGAAGTCCTAAGTACAATTGTTTGCATGTGAAAATCCCTCCGACTGTGTTTAAGTAAATTTAAAACTTAAAACTAGAATTTGAGATAAAATATCTTCTATGTATATTTAACCTTAACACGTGTTTATGACAACTCACTAGTGTGTGAAAAAATATAAACGTGTAATATGTGCGAAGGCACTGTTTTATCGGTCAGTTGTCATACATATTATATAACAAGCTAGATTGATGAACAAAAATATTGGTGTGAAATATTATGATTTTTTTTGTCAGTGCCTAAAATATTATGGGAAAATTCACATTTGTGAGAAAATATATAATTGTGAAATATGTAATAAAGCATTTTTTTGTCAAAACACATGACAATCCACACCGATGAGAAAGATCTAGAGCATCAAGTAACGTAAAACATTCACCAATGGGGTATTATGTGCATGCTCATTTTGTAATAAATCATATTTTTATCAGACAAGGCGGGTGACATGAAATAAGACGTTCAACAAGAGTTAAAAAACAAATTACTAGCATGTGATAATTTTTTTTTTCAAATGCAAGTTTGACAAAACAAGAATTCTCATCAGGGAAAGGAAAGGTGGATTTGTTTATTGCATAAATTCTAAAAGTGCAATAAATCAGCACAGCATAATTATAATACTACTTTTTAACGTTTGATAATACCCCACAACTGAGTATTTTTTCCCAAAAATATGTCTGTGTGTCATTGTATTCAAACTAATTTAATGAGGTATTACAGATGTTATAAATTTTTGTTAGTGTACTTTTTATGTATATTGATCAATGTGTTAATACTGTTATTAGTCGCCGGTAGAAACCGGCGACTATATTTGTAATAGTTTAATGTTATACCTATGGTAGGAGAAGCCCTTAAAATCTGAAAATAAAAGGCTTATCAATCATTGAACAATTAAAGACAACAATTATTTTTCAGTAATCACAAAAAATCAAACATATGATAACTTTGCTCAGTGGAATGAAATATGCACATATTGACGTCTTAAAAAGCAACATTACAATTTTCATAAAATGAATCAATAACGTATCCCCAAGGATCAGTCATTGAATATTAGAGATACTATTACTTTTTTCTATGTGTCAAGCATTGCTATTTTATAATAAATAACTCATGAATGATATTTGAAATGACTCTTTAGAACTATTTGGTTGTTTATTTTTATGAGACCTTTTATATTACATTATTTTATCTAATTATAAACAAATGCTCCCTGGTGTTTATATATGTTGTATATCGTTATAAAATCTATTAATAGTAACAGATTGCTGATAAGACAGGTAATTTGTTAATGGTGGTAACTGATAAGATGTAAATCATTGTAATTATCACGGATTTATATTACAAATCCGTGTAATTATGTACAGATAATTACATAAGTTATTTTTCATTGATCAGGTTCATACTTTATATCATAAGAGAAACCTTTTTAATAACTTTAAAAATACATTTTCAAAACCTTTTCCTTTCTTCTTGGTAAAGGGTTTAACTTGGCCCTTTCTGTCAAACATCGACAAGAAAGTTCAATGAGGGACAGTAGTGAATACTGTGAATAACCTCCCCTGAGTACTCCCTATAAATAGATAGGTCCTTAAGCTATTGGATTACTCGGACTTTATCGCCTATTTCTTTGTAGCAGACTGAATAAATTAGGGCTAATTATGATCATTTGTAATACTTAGATTAGATGTTGCAATAAGATGTAGAATCTGTTGATATAAATTAAACATTTTTTCCTTAAGGTTTACATATTTGTTGATGCATGTGTAAATAATTGATTAAGACATATCAACCTGTCTTAAATAAAACCCAACGATAAAATCAAATGATTCCAAATATTTGGACCTACTTACATTTTGGTTAACCTCGGTTTTTATCAAGGGAAGATAATCCACTACTGTCCCCCATTGTTTAGTTTAGGTTGAACATCCCAAAATAATGTTATGGCGGCACATTATTGAAATATATAATGGTAATCGTTGATTTCGGTATATTCCGTCGGTTTCCGTCACGCAGGTTTCCAAAACGGTATGACGTCAGGGGTCCGGAATCGTATTATATACATAGAAAAAATAATAAACTATCTTTGTGTTGATAGTTTATCGCACTGAAAGTCAATTAAACGTTAATTTTATATATCGTATGTAACGATTGGAATACGTATTGATTTCAACTAAATTATATATTTTTTCTATAGCACATAATAATGATGTACAACTCTTTTACAGTAAAATTGTATTGTTTCATGTAATAATTAAACATATTTATTTTCATAGTCACTTTGCAAATATTCGATGATCGGTAATTATTTGTCGGTAATTATCTGAATCTGAACTAGTAACCCATACGGATTTCAATGTATGGTACAACAGTATATGTATGAAGTATAATTACAGGAAGAATTACTAGCATAGCACTTGCCTTACAAGCCTTACAAGCCTCAGTGGCAAACATTACTCAACTCATTATTTTTATACTTGAACCATTAAACTTATATTTTCTTATATCTATGATTATACAATCATTTTTCTATCCGGCGACTCGATGCTTTAGCATCAAAATCTGTACTTGTATTATGTAAGGATCTTGACATTGGCTGCCGATACAGACCAGAATATCTAGCTCGGGAGAAACTGTTTACAGCGGTAACAAAGCGTTGCCGAGTTGTTTTCATTACATGGTTACCCAGAGCTTGACCTTATTGCGGTTAATTATAGCAGCCAGTGTTTGATTCTTTTTCTTGCATATAACATATAAATCATATTTCAGAAATAAATTACGAAAAGTAATATTTTGATTTAGCATGTTTTTCTAGTAGCCTATGGATTTACAACTTTATTCTTAACGTCAAAATGAGCTTAGATATTTCCAATATAGCATTGTATATAGTGGTCCTCTACAAAAGTCCTGTATAAAAGGCCCAACCGGGAGGAGAGGGGTCACTAATTCAACTTAGACTTTTATAGTAAAAATGCCTAAAAAATTTGTACTTCAAGGCCAGAGCTTCCAGGGTATTTTGAATGGAGGCCATCTCCTTGTGTAAGACTGATATAATGGTAAAAGAATTAAGTTTAATTATATAGAATGACATAATAGTCAAACAATTAAGTTTTGTGTGACATTATATAATGCCAAGAGCTACACATGTAAGATAAATGTGTTTCTTTCGACCGAACAGAAACAGAAGAGAACTTTGATTTGTATGTAGTGCAAAATATATGAGTAACAAAATTAATGCATGTTATGAGGAGAAACTTTTTGTTGTAAAAATAGAAAACAATAAAGTTTATTCAATAATAATCAATTTTCTAGGTTTCATGCTAATACGCTGAACGGTTAAAATGAGTAATTATTTTGGTGATTAAAGATTTAGGCGATAAATAATAATTATGCTTTTGTATAAGAATTATTGACACCCCTATTTGTCAATATTAATTTAAACAGATAATGAAAGGAATAGCGAATTCGAGCTGTACTGTTTTGATCCAGATATCCTGGAAAATGGTCAGAAAGTTTGTTTTGATGTTTTCTAGGTCAACTTGATATATGGGTCACCTGGGATCATAAACTAGGTCACACTGCCCAAATATGAAAAAACTAAAATGTTAACATTCTAGTGGAATTACTTTTTTTACGCAATTGACATCAAACTTTGTCAGGATGCTTGTCTCAGTAATTCAGCTCAGATGAGTTCGATTGGTCAGGTGAGCGATCTAGGGCCCTCTTGTTCCTCATAGGATTGGAACAGGTCCCTATGTAGGTAAAACTGCTGATCAAAAGTTTAGTATTTTTTGCGATATATTTACCAAGTTGAAGATAAAACTCATATTCTTATTGAATGTTCTACTTGTAATAATGTGATATCTGTGAGCTTAAGGTTACAGTTACACTAAATAATGATGACTTCATTTGGAAAATCAAACAATGAGAAACTAGTCTTATAATTTTATTCATAACTATCCCTGAAAATGTGTAAAATTGAGTGTGAAAGTATATTACTTTAGAAGAAGTGTGTTTTATGAAATATTTGGTGTCTTTGCATATTTCTGTTATAGGTGCTTGATCTATGTATTTTTTGTCATCACAATCCAATATATCACAGTA